>NW_027526203.1:250294758-250497258 GCF_048455015.1 Haemaphysalis longicornis
CACACGCGGTGATCTCAACGTGCGCCGAAATTTAGACCCACGGTCGTTATCGTTTTTCGCCTTCATAAACTGCCGCCGCGGCAGTGAATGTGCTAAGCCACTTCATTCAATTCGATGCTCATACGGCAATGAGATTTTATATCAACGCAACGCATACAGTCCTCGCAACCTATCGGTGGGTGCGAACTCAATTACTAATAAGCTCTTCTCTTACGGCTCTAAGCGCTGAGATAATACAAACAGCTTAGGGAACTTACGCAACCAATTATTGGTGTCTGACCTCTTTTCACGCCACAAGTTGTGCTGAGTGGCTATCGTGAAGCCACAACGTAGTGCATCGAAGGGATGTGTCGTTGCAACGGCGCGGCCTTGTAGCTACGAACTGCGTTTTTAATGTTGTAGACAAGCTCGTCAGACAGAAAGTAACGCTATATATAACACGCATTCGAAGGACCCGACTTTCAGGGGCAGCGAAAAATCATTTCGGGTATACTAACCTAGCCAAAAAATAAACAGCGACAAGAATAGAACTGGGGGAAATGTATGCAAAACTAATTGTTTATTTTATTGGTGCAAGCTGCTGGACACTTCTTTATCAAAGGTAAAAAATTGCTACCTGATGTTAACAAGAAACCGGATTTCACTGCCTCCAGTTGTCTAAGCGGGGTTTTTTGAAGGTGCGTCCGCAGTTACAATTTTGGGGCAACGAAAACAGTCTGCAAAAAAAAAAAAGAAAACATAGCAGCCTGATGTGCTGTTGATTGCTATGCTGTTATGATGTCCCGTTTTATCGCCCTGCCAGTTTGACGTCGTGCTGTTTTGACGCCGTGGCGTTAGTCTGTGCTGTTCGGTAACCGGTGTCCAACTTTGAGTGTGCCACTCGTTATTTTGCAAAAGCTTCGTATTCCTACAAAACAACGTCCCCAGAAATGCAGGATGAAATTCCCCCATGCCCACCGGACCCTACACAGATGACTTCTGTGCTTCCAGTGCCAGGAGCAGACGCCATGAGATCCTATTGCTGCCATCAATCCCCCAAAGTCTGTACAGCCGGAGAAATGCTGTCGATCAAAGTTACACCGTCTTCCCTAGGTGCAGTTCGAAGACGGAACTCATTCGCGCCTTGACGGCAAGTGGTTTGATGACAGTGCTCTGAAGGTCTTCACGGTCGGCTGTGTCCCAATCAAGGAAACACACTTTCGTAGATTCAGCCGACAGCAACTGTGGAAGCTTTTCGGTCGAGCGATGCCAGACAAGGTTATAGAGATCCGCATCAATGCCCTAACCAAGCTATTGACATGCCGCGGGACAACTGACGTGATCGTAAACACGTTGAAGGCCGTTACTTTTATGAGACGTCTGTTGACATTCCTTCGTGGTTAATGAAAAACTACAATACCCGTTGTCGCGGCAAGTGTGAACATGATTATGAGCGACTCAGTCATCACTTTTTTCCTTGATGAAACACATTGCGGTCATTCCTCACGTTGGCCTTTCGCAGTGAGTGAAAAGGTTTCTTTAAGTGCAATTCACTGCTCGAAGCTGTAAAGGCAGGCGATCTACGACATACCCTATGCCCGGACGTTGCGCATCCCCCTTGATGCCATAATTCACTGAAGCAAGGTCGCGTGAGCGCTGCAGGAAGAGCGCGAAGATGTCCCTTTGAAGCTCGCCCCACCCCCACCCCCATTTCGCGGAAAAAGAAGGAGAGGGAAAACAAGATAACGGGAAACACAGTAAAAAACAAACAAATAATTTAAAAACTGCGCCCGTGTGTTCGATATTTCCGCGCACGCTGAAAGTCCCCAGGTGGTCAAAATTCATCTGGAGCCCTCGGTGCGCCTCGTAACTTACGTAGTTTCGACGCGTTAAACCCCACAATCAATCAAATAAAATCATTTGAAGGACTGTGAGTGCTCTACCAAATTTTGGTAGCCGTGTGTACACTGTACGCGAATTCCCTTTTTCCCCGTTTTTGTTTTTCCTTACGGGCATTTTAACTGGCCGATCTATCTGGGGAGAGCGGCCAGCGACGCCGCGTAAGTTTAAGCGGTACTTTGTTCAAGATAGATAATTATGGGCAGCCATTATCACGTGGAAAGCCAATGAGTAGCCTTGTCCATCCCTCCTCCAACCCCAGAAATTTCTGCAGGGGCGCGGCTTTATCACCTCCCCTCTCTGAGTAGGCCACTGCAAGTATGCAAACGCAGCCTGGATGCCTATGGTAACCGTGACAGTTAGGACGAGTGCAACTGTGGCGCAGTCGCTATTACCACCCATTCCAGTAGCTAGGAGATTCTGTACTCTGGCGAAAATTCACAAGCAGAATAATCAAGGCCACTCCATCGTGTCAGACGTAGACACTGTACGAATACATAGCCAGTTTTGCGGACGGCTTGATAAGGAACATACCAGGCTCTCTCCAATCCTACATTAAACGCACTGCCCACTTCCTTCATTAAATAATTTACCTCAGCATATCTGCTAACTGCCTCTAGTGACCCTTGTTGCATTGCTGTATGAAAACATCCCTTATAAAGATGGCATAAATTAAGTAATACTTGCTTACGACGAAATGGAGCCGCTTAATACGTCGATTGAAAGTCAGACAATTGGAGAACTCTTCGTTCTAGAAATGAGTAGTTTGGGGTTGGCAAGGATTATGTAGAAATAACAGCAGCTCTACATGGGCACAAATATGTTCCCAATTATACCAACATTTGTGGGAATACTGGAAAACAAGTTCTTAGAAGATTACCCGTTAGAACCATTATTCTATAAATGGTTTTTACATTAAAGTTTAACGGGTGATTTCTTCTCGTGGCAAACTGAAATCCGCCATGACCGTGTCCATCGTGTCTGCGCATGCGTCCACATCTCGCAGAAAAAAAAAAGGCCCCGGCGTCCACCTTCTGCACCGTTACCACGCAATTCTCGGCCGTGGCGTCGGTCAACACATATGAATAATCACAGTGGCATTGCGTGGTGATGATCTATTCGCCCTAGAGAACTCCGCTCCACAGCTGGAGAATACAACCGCGGTAGCGAAAAGCGGCACGACGCACAAAATGCTAACGCTGCAACGCAGTTTCCTGCGAGCAGGGACATTAACACTGGTGCGCCCGCACCTTGCCCGAGCATGGCGGAGTCGTTCAGTACAAAATCCAAATAATGATTCCGAACAAACTGGGAGGGTCACGCGAATGTCGATGCGATACGGCGGTAGCGTAGAAGCGTATATAGCAGTGAGTGCATTGTTAGCTGGAAGACTAGCGACTAGCGACATCTATCGGCCAGTGGCTGAACGGCCCAAGTGAGAGCATTTGGAACATCTTGATGGTAGCGCACTTAGACAGGAACACTAAGAAAGGAGACGACAAACCACAGCTCCGGTTTGTTCGTAGAGAGCTGAGCAATCTGTGGCCGATACCAACACATGCAGCCGGCAATCACTTCCCTCGTGTCTTGCGACAAGTAGGCTGTAGGGCGCTGCGCGAAACAGTAGTTAACGTCCAGAGAATGTTTTTGAGCTCGCTGGGACGGCTTCATGCGTGCGCCGCCATGCCCGTGCCCGCACGTCCGCGTTGCTAAGGGTTCACACATGGTTGCCGGCACGCGCGCCACGCCAGTGAATGCACTGGCGTGGCACACATGTGGGCAACCATGTGTGTGCGCCGTCCCCGGCACTGTCAAGGTGCTGGTACTGGCACTGGCACGGACATGTACCGCCGTCTCCGGTGATCCGCGAGATGGTGGTACTTGTCCATGCTAAGCCGACAACGTGTGTTTGATGTTCGAAACTGTCCCCCAACGAACACAAAGTAATGTCTCAACTCCAATTTGACTGAGCTTAATAACAAATCTGATGACACCACCGCCGAGAATCGGGTTAAAACGGGGCAGACGACGCACGCCGGTGTTTTTTTTTTTTCTGCGCAGTGGCACAAGTCGAGCCATGTCTGTGCCGAATCTGCACAGGCATGGCCGTTTCCAATGTTGCCAAGCGAAGAAATCGGCCGGTAAACTTTCCAGTGAATACCATCTATAGGAGATTCATTGCCAAGATATTACTGACCTGGCCTCATCGGGAGTAAACTCCTCTCACATTTACTGAATCCTTCAATAACTTTCACAGAAACGTGGGGTTCTCTCACTCGTACTCTGTATGTAGCATTAACTTCTTGGACATCACCGTGCAAATATCAGGCAGTAAACTCAAAAAATCACGCTTCAGGAAAGCCAAGGACAGACACCAGTGCCTAAATTTTCCCAGCAGCCATCTTCGACATTGCAAAACTGGAATATCCTATAGAGCCAGAATACCCTATTCCAAAGAATATGTTCCTACCCTCAAGATTTTGTCGCCAACTGCGGCCGACTGCATTACGACTTAACCCGCCAACACTATGCTCTTTCCGTCGTAAACGATGTCATTAAAAAAATCGAAAAACGCTGTACAAACGTTAACTAATAAACAGCAGTAAAGGTCACGTATTGTAACCTCGAGCTAACTTTATTGTAACGTATTCGCCCTCAGTTCCAAGCGTAAACACAATCCTGAGGATACAACATTCTTCTGGAAAGCGATCGAATGTGAGGTGCCCTCTCCGAACCACTCCGCGTTGTCCAAGGCGAGCAAAAAACCTGAAAGACACCGTAATTTCTTCTTCAAATACCCAAATTCCCAATTTCTCGGCTCTAAGCCTTGTAACAAAGGCCGCTGTTACTTATGCCCCATGATACCAAAAACGCTTGTTCAAAGCACTACTTCTAGCTTCTCCTTTGAAATACGGGAGATCGCGACAGTGTTAATCTTGTATACCTTCTTCAGTGCACTATATGCAACGCACACTAGAACATAAGTCAGAAGGAAACACCGCTGCGAGTAAGAATTAATAACCACAGACCCCACACCAAAACCCTGGCTCATCTTCCTCTCCTGAAGCATGTCACCTGACTGGGCCACCCTTTTGACTAATTCACGGTCACCATGCTAAAATCGACGTTTAGAACACATCACGAAAAAGAAAGGTTTGAATCCTTCCCAATATACAGATTTGACACTGTTGCAGGCGGAATTGGAGATATCGAGGTTCATATGCTAACGTTCGTCAACACTGGCTCATCCCGACAGACGCACCGGCACGCATCCCGTTACCGAAATTTGGTGCCTAATTCGACTACCAAGACCATAGGCTTGATCCCTTTGGCTGATACATCACATCATCGACACATACCGACAGCCCAAAGCTATATCTGTACGACCGGAAACGCCCCAAGCTCAAAAGACTCATGAAAAAATATATCTTCTTTATTTTTACCAACCCTCATTTTAGCGCTCTGTTCGACCATTCGTCTCCTTCCGCAAGTTAGTTCTCTTCCTGAATCCAAGATCATCTATCACGGACGCAGGCCCGCTCTCTCATTCGTGAACTGTTCCCATGTTTTGCACATATCATCGCACAACTATTTTTTCTGCAATTTCTAACCTGCTATTTGGGATACCCATATCTTTGCAGAAACTATTAGACCCGTGGGACACTCTAAGAAGCCAGACCAAGGACTTCCTTGCCCTCAGGAAGTTTTGTATAGAAACAAAAATAGGCGAACTATATAAAAAGCATGAATGCGGCCCTGGGCACGTGTGGAAACCCCCAACAGGGTTATGTGAAGCACTGTATACTATAGGTGAACGTATGTGTACTGCATTATGGTTTCTGTGTATTGTTTGTACATAGATGCATATAGGATTACTAAATTACATTAAAATGTTGTAAGGAAGCGTGCAAAAAGCCGAAGGGAAAACTTAAATGGTTCACAGCACGGCGAGAGATGAACAGCGACGATACAGGGACAGCACCCTTCCGGAGATCCCAGCATGGCTCGAACAGAGCAACAGCGGGATCCGATCCTGTCAGTCGGATGATTTATGCGCTCGAAGGAACCGCGTATTTAAACCCGAAGCGCTCACGGTCAGATTTCGTAGTGCTTTGCACACGGGCCGAACCCAGTACAGACACACAAAAAAATTACACCATCTCCCCGAAGGGAACTATGTGGTGATGCAAAGCGTGCTGAAGCGGCTTCGCTTTCTCGCAGTGTGGGATTCGCTGCTCGACGCTAGCGTTTTGAAGCGGCTTCACTTTCTCGAAGTTTGGCATCCGCTGCTCGACGTCGACGTTTCGAAGCGCGTCGCGTTGCCGAACGCCATCTGGATCCGCTGCTCGGCGTCGACGTTTGCGTTCTGCATATCGAGCTCTCCTCTGCGCAGCCTTGTCTTCAGAGGTGCTCGCGGTTCTGGGAGTGAGCTGGCTGGCGCTGGTTGAAAGTGTGCCAGCCAGTTCGCTGACAGAATGGTTGGCGTCCATTCAGTTCATCGGACAAGCAGCAACTGAGGGAGCGGCGTGCGTAGAGGAGGAGGGGAGGAGCAGCGCGCGCGCTATCGCACAGCTGGTGGGGAGAGGGGGAGAGGAGGAGCAGCGCGCGCGCTATCGCACAGCAGGCGTGGAGAGAGGGAGATGAGGAGAACGGCGTTATCGCACAACTGGTGGGGAAAGGGGGAGAGGTGCGGGCGGACGCCGACGGACATAGCCCCGAGCAAGATATGTTTTGCATTTAAAACACTCTTTCACGGGTTCGTGACAGGCGGCGGTAGCGGCCAAGCAATTTTTTTTAACCTCCTTGGTAGCGGCGCACGTTGAGTCTGAGAGATGGGGAGAGGAGATCTCGGTGAGCCGCGTCCGCCCGCAGATAAATGTCTTTACATGCTTCCGCTAGAACACTGGACTGGACTGGAAATGACTTTATTTCAATAAAACCTGCAGTGGGCTTGGGTCTGTTACGACCCCCACCCCGACGTGGCCCACCGTCGCATCTTCTTTGCGGCCCTACTAAGCGCTAGCTCCTTTGCGGAGCCCGTGCCTGTCGAGCGCAATGAAGACCTGCTGGTATTCTTTTACAATTGCTTTTGTATTTTTTGCAGCAGCCGTGGCATGAGTCCCCGCTGGCGGGGCCCGCGCTGCGGGTGCTTGTCTGAACATGCTCGAGGAATACGGGCTTCCCGGCAAAGCACAGGAGAACTTAAAGGAGCCATGAAGAGAAAACACAAGTTTGGTTCATTCAAAAGATTGCCTTGTTAGAATCATACTGACACCACTTTTAACGTAAACTTTGCTTAAATAAGCTACATAATTAGGAAAAAAAGGGAATGACCATGCGACCCACTAGCTCATTTCCCGCAACAGAACCTATGATGAACGGCAAAAGCAAACGCAAATTAGGCAGAGCTGATAAGCTTGCCGAATGAGCTGTTTGCGCTTAAATTGAGGACACATTCTTTTTAAAGCCATAAGAATAGTGGGGCAAACAGTGGAAGTTACGGAAGCACACGTAAACATAGAAGTACCGATGCGTACTGCTGTTGGTACTGCGCGCACTATGCTTGGTTTAGCTGCACAGCACTACGGGGCTTGGGGTTGTCTCAGACGACACTGGCCGATTGACGCAAGCAACGGTGTCTTACGTGACCCCATTTGTCGAGCGAGCACTGTTTCAGGGAACGAATATTTTCTCCCAGAACAAAAACAAGCCAGGTTTAAATGCGGGCAAAAGCAAACCAAAGGCAGAAAACGGCTTGTCACGGTATGGTGGTGCCATCTAGGTTCACTAACAGTAAACAAGGCTTCCCAATTGGCTGCAGAGCGTTCAGTCCATGTAATGTCATTGCAGACCACGAAAGCGCACGATTTAGCGGTGAAATCAAAATTTTAACCTAAATTAAATAATTTCTCAGTTAATAAAGCATCGTTTGCATTCAGACAAACGCTAGGGGCACTATAAAACACGAAATCTTTCGAATAACACGAACTTATATTTTGTCTTCATGGCTCCTACTTCCCCAACTTGTAGCACGCGTGTGCAGGGTAGTGGGGCACTCAATCGCAATAGTGCCTACATTCTGATGGCATACTTTTCATGTATGTTAGTTTACACGGTGTACATGTAAACTAAACGGAATATTGTTCCCTCATCGCACACGAGTTCCTGTAGTGATCCTTTCTAATGTTATTTGATTACGTTAAGCAAGCCACCGTACTTTTCCCTTATTCCAAATTTTACAGTAGCCAGTTCTTTTGTTTGCAGCTTACCTCAATTCACAGAAACCTACCTGGCCACTTTCGTAAACCCACGCTCTCCCTTGCAGGGCGGTACTTTATCACATTCATACATCCCTGTACCCATCACCCATCTGCCCCACGTGTGGTATTCGCGCCACCATCCCCCACTCCATGTGGTGCTGCCCTTTGGACCCTTTCCCTTCAATTAACTTTGAGGAGCAGCGGGAGGGAGCGCTGGGTAGCTCTGACCAGGGAGTTCAAGCCTCACTTGTGGGCAGAGCTGCTACTGTAGCCGGCAGGCTTGCGCCGAAGGCCACCCCGCTCCTTTAACCTATTCTCACTCAATAAAAGTCTCTCTCTCTCTCTCTCTCTCTCTCTCTCTCTCTCTCTCTCTCTCTCTCTCTCTCTCTCTCTCTCTCTCTCTCTCTCTCTCTCTCTCTCTCTCTCTCTCTCTATCTATCTATCTATCTATCTATCTATCTATCTATCTATCTATCTATCTATCTATCTATCTATCTATCTATCTATCTATCTCTACAATACACAAATATTTTTATCTCGCTCGTATGCCACTGCAGTTGTGAAGCCTTTATTTTGGTATAATTAAGCCCGTTTGACACGCTTGAATGAGCAATCTGTTTGTCCCTTTCTCAAGAATGTCCATTTCGATGAATGTGGTGGTCCTCCCAGCGTGCACGACGCGGCCGTTTAACAGGATCGTGTCTCCGACTCTGGCCTGGCCGAGAAACCTGTAACATATAGTTTCACGATGGGCTGAGCAGCTGCATTGACAAGTCATCGAAATATGACAGTTTACAAGTTCACCTATCCCCGAGGGGATTAATTATCGGTGCACAAATTGCGGAAATAAACCACAGCGGGGATGCGCAAGCAAGCAAACCATAGGGAAAGCGATTAAACAAGCAGGGATGAGAGAGAAAGAGAGAGAGGAACGAAACATTCACTGAGCGGCAAAGGTATACGAATGGATCCTCAGTTCAGGAAGCCATGTGTTGACCGCGCCGTTGTAGCCCGGGTTACAAGGAGTGCTCGATCCTCCAGGCGACCGCTAGACAACAGTATCTCTCATTGCTCAGTGGAAAGGTCATTTGGAATTGGTGGTAGGTCGTTTTTTTTTTTTTTTGCGGTCCACAATGACACGGTGGAGCTTGCCTAATTGATCACAGAATTTTATTCGGGTGCGTACTGTGTCGGGAACAATAAATTCATTCTTACGGGGTGTACGAAAGTGCCTGTTTGAATTTGTCGCAGCCTAACTTCTTCACTTTTGCTAAGTAATGTGTGAGGGCTTGACATGGTACTGGAAGCCTTTATATTCATTCTTCGCCAGTACCACTCGTTGGTCTGCTCTTACATGTTGGTGCGAAGCAGGTCCCTTTTAAAGACGACTACCTTTGTTGTGCTACTTAAACATGAACATTTTGATTTGTCTGTCGGTCTCTCTGCCCCTCGTTTCAGTCATCCTGCCAAAGTTGCGAGAATTCTCGAAAGAGAAGTTGACATAAGCAAAACCTTTCCGATCCACTGAATCTGGCAACAGTCCTTATAGTACTTGTCAACATTGTTCAGCAAAAAAAAAAAAGCATTGGGCTGTTTGAGGCAGAACATCAATGCCCAAACTGGTATTCGCAATCCTATTTTAATTGAAAAGAAATGTGTGCTTGATTTTTGTGACAGCAAATAAAAAATACGCGTTGAAAATATTTTGACCCCAAAAAAAACGCAAGCTTGGACCTTGTGGCAATGTCACACGTACAACAGCAACAAAAGCTTCGAGTAGATTGCGCGAACAGTGGGAAGTGGGAAAATTGAATAGACTTTAGCAAATTTCTCTGTGTTGACTGTGGTGGGATCGAAAGGGAGGGTAATAGCATGAGAGGTGGGCGGGGAAGAGAGGACAAGCATTTGCGTGGCAGATTCAGCAGAAGAATATCGTATTTCGATGACATTTGCAGCTAAGTGAGCAGATACGCGGCCAGTCCCCCCCCCCCTTTCCCCAGATGATCTGCATGGTTGTTTTGTGGTTAGTTACATCACAGATGACATCCAGTGATGCCGTCGATCAGTGTTTGAAAATATCTTGTCTGATAACTGTGTGCGTGGTCGTATAATTGGGTGTGGGGCTGTGGAACTTTTTTTGTTCATTCTTAGACAGTATGCAGCCCGATTTTTTTTAGCAATGGTCGGTGTTTTTGCCGTTTGTGATTCCTGTTGGGGACCAGTTGCACAAACTATGATAATTTATTCTGCCATTTCTTGGACGCCATTTGCCACGAAACTTGCGAGTTCAGTGTATGTATCTTATTCTTCTAGACAAAGAGCTGTGCCCGAAGTGTTGGGATACCCGCCTGCAACCCGTGATCCCTGAGATTGGTGGCCAGTGCTGAGAAGTATGCGTTATTCTGCGAATATGTGCTAAAGAACGTGGGCACTCACTCACATGCACGAAAATATTACGTTGGGTATGGTACTGACATTGAATGACTAGACTTTGTTTAAAATACTTTGCTGCAGAAAAGAAAACTACTTAACACATCAGTTCTGGTGCATCGGTGGTAAGGGGCACCTGGTTCCCGCTTGACTGCTTGCCTTGAGCTTCGCTTCCCCACCGAAGGGCAATATTTGGTACGGAAGAACTAACTACTAGTAAATATAAAAATGCACGTTCACCATATAAATTAAGGCCTAATGTACCAGATGGTTTACTGAAATTCGTGACAGTAGGCAAAAAGAGCGTATCACCCCTCATATAACGACACGCTACCGAATATTGTAATCACGTATGGCTTTTGTTAATATACGGACTTCTTTGCGACTTGAATAAACGAGGCAGGATACGAAGATTGCCAATGGGACGGCAGCAAGCGCCTGCCTGCCACTAATCCGGCGGCATGCACAACACTCACACAGTCAAGGACCAGTGTTTCCTTATTTCACTATATCAAAATCAGACCTTTTCGGTCACACACTCACTTCCTTCTTTTTGTCAAGCACGCAAAATCTTCTATTGTCAGAAATCTAGTTCGAAAGCAGCGATGTTAAGTGCTGCGTTTCCAGCCATGCTGGAAACGCAGCATGGCTGCATTACATTGAACTAAACTTGTTATCCTGGCAATCATGACAAGCATAAGAGAAGAAGATATCATGGCTGGGTAAGGCTGCGCGAAGACGAAAGAAACATTAACTTTTTCCGTATTAGGATCAATTTCACTTGGGTGCACTCAAAAGACGGTATTTACCGGCCGTTGATCACAAGGCTGACAAAGGGCGTGTCGCTGTCGTACACAGTGCAAACTGTCGCCCACATGTACAGGTCTATGAGGGCGAAGGCCATGCCAGTGTGCAGTGTCCCGTCCATGCCACAGTGCTCCTTGTCTAACTTTAGCTCGAACTGCATGGCTCCTTCTTTGGGGCAGGAAACAGGAATGACCTGAGCACAATACATCAATGCCTCAGATGCTACGCACTCATAATAAGCCCGCGAGACAAACGGAAATAGGTGCGGACACGGATAATGTTACTGGAAGTACAGTAGCCGACCGATTTTTTGGACCTGGAGGGGAACGAAAAATAGTCCGAATAAAAGATCAGACCCAAAAATCCGCGAGTCATTACTCCTATGGGACTACTGGCGGTTCCTCGGGAAAGTCCGGAATATCCAGCAAGTCCGCATTTTCGGAGTCCAAAAAAACGTTCGGCTACTGTAATACGATACAAAATAGCATATGAAAAACATCAAAACGACGTGGCACGAATGTCAGCGCACAGCACACGGGGATTTCCAACTATTCGCCTCCTTTTACAATTACTTTCTCATCTCCCGCCTTCGTGGTTAAACCCACAATTCCCACCCTTTCCTCTGAACCGCATGCATGCCACACACCATCCTCCGCCATCCCGCCACCGCGGCACTCCTTTTTGCGCGAGACCTGTGACAGCTCTACACAAGGAGACATGTGAGAATGCGGGCCTTGATGTTTTTAATTCCCAGTTAAAATATATCTACTATGCAAAATGCTCTGAAACAAAACTTTGTTTTTAACACAACTGTTTCAGTATATTGCATTCATTACCCAGCATAATTACCCGCGGAGAGGTTTTATTATACATACAGGAGGATTTGTTGAAGGAGAACTAAAAAATCTAACTGCTTTAATGAATTTTTACCTGTGTGTTTTCTCCTCGTACATGTCTTGCCGTCCGATCTGGTGCAGCAGGAAGGGACATTGATGCCTTGGACGAAATGTGAGTAGATGTGCACGGAATACCGGTACTTTCCCAAGAATTGAATAAATATAAGGCTACAAGCACTGATTGCCTATCGAGCAAGGTGCTAAAGTTATGTGCATGGTCTGTTTCGCCTTAACTGGCTCTAACGATTACGAAATCGTTGTTCCCATGTTCCCTTCCTGCTGACTGAAAGATGGCGCGCCTTGTCCCGCTTACAAATCGGAACCCCACGACTCGTTGGTTATCCATAGGCTAATATCCATGAATTGTGTTGTTTCTAAAACCTCAGGACACATATTTCACGGAAACATAATTAAACGCTTGTATTCGCATTCAGTGCTCAAGTAAAATTAGCTCGGCTTTCGGCAGGGTGTGTCTTACGTAACTCCATTAACCAAATTTCTTCATGAAGTGAGTGTAACTGTGAATAGCTCCTTTGTTACAGATTGTATGTTTATAGGCAAAAAAGGCCTTCGAGTTGGTCTAGGATGTGCTACGATTTGAATTGAAACAAACTAGTTGTTAAAGAATATTTAAGTTTACTCTCAATTTTTAACCACAAAGGAAGCACCGTCGAATGTCGGTGTCATGTAAGGTGCCCCACAGGGGCCTGTCCTTGAGCCTCTGCTCTTCCTTATTTATATAGATATGTATTTGTAAATATCGGCTTCGCCACGCGTTTATTCACAGGCGTAGCATACCGGTAGTATACCGAGAAGGTAAAGGTGTAAAAAAAACCCAATAGTTACAACCTGATTTACAGAACGTACAGCTGTGGTGTGAGAAGTAGCCCGTGGCATCAAACTTGAAAAAAAAAACATCTGTTTTTCGAAGAAAATATCTGTCTTGGACAGTGCTTACGCTATTGACATGTACACGTTGTGAGCTGATAGTGAGTTTGAAGTATCTAAGTATCTAGGTGTGTTCCTTTCTGGCATCACACTGTTCTGGCATTTATATGAGATTTTATAACTTAAAGTCTTGCCGTATTCTGGCTTTCTTATGCAATAACACCATCCCCATAGTTCTCGAGAGTTATTGCATAAACCGTATGATAGATCAATTATAAACTGTTCCTGCACTGTGTGTGATCCATTGACAACACATGATAAAACTAAATTAGAAATATCCCAGAACCCAGCTTGTTATTTATTTATTTATTTATTTATTTATTTACATCGCATTTCTGGCATTACCGTGGAGGAGTACACACACAAGAAATACAAAACGAGAACAAAAAAAGTGGTTAAAGGGGTCCTGAAATGCCTTCCGCCGATGCATGGATGTACATGTAACCAAATAAAGCAATGTATTAGCAATCTCCTCCCGCAAGAATTTTGTTAAAGCGATGAGTATTAGCTGAGAAATCGTAAATCAAAAACCGCGAATTATCGTCGCGCCGTATTTCCTCCTCCTTTCAACTGTTTCTTCGCTGTTGGCCTCCCCTCCCATGATGCTCCGCTCCTCAGCGGTGACGTACTTCCGCTATTGCGCTCCCACAGACTGCCGTCTGCTACGGGCCAGCTCTTTCGGCTTTTTCATCTCTGTAGACACCATGGACACAGGCTGGAAAAGCGAACGAATGACCTGGCCGCATGTGTGCGGCCTGGCCTTGCCCTTTCGCGGTGTACGTAGCTGCAGGGCTGCAGTTGGTATCGGCGGCGAACTCGCAGCCGCGTGGGGAGAATCGTGCGCTCGTTCCCTTTGGTGCACCGCGCACTGTTTATCCAAAAAGCGCGGTCTCAGATGTGGCCCCGCTGGTGCCGGGTGTTATTTTGCGGTGGTTGTAATTCCTACTACCGGCGGCATGTGAAAAAAGACATTTTCAACCGACACAGAACCCGTGCACAAAACGCGCCGGATCGGATCGCTTTATCAGCGGCGATGAACGTGAAGGCGAAGAGCAAACCAACGCTGCACTCGATCAGCGAGAACCCGTGTTCTGACAAGCTGCACCCATGTGTTGCATTCAACACTGACGGGAAAGCGTTTGTTTGCACTTGTTTGGATAGTCGTAAAATGTCCAAACACTCCGGCACTCCGCTAGCAGATCAGCCGGCGAGACATTTCGGAAAACATTTGACAGATGGCGCCGTATGCATTAGTGTGTCGCTACGCAAAACTGATGAGACGCTCTACTAAAACTCCCATCGCGGTGTCACGTAGCGGGACGCAAAAATTTAGCGTTTAGCGTATGCAAAGGCCACAAACGCTGTACTAAAACTCTATTAGCAGCAAAATAGCGTGCGTATGTGAAACCGCTTGCGTTTACAAAGCTGCACGCCGAGCGCGTACGTTTCAAACCTAGTGACATCGTTTAAATACACTGGCAAGCACAGTGTAACGTAGTCAGATATCAACCGTATGCTCAGGCGACAAGCAAGAGCTTGTTTTATGTGGGGCTGAGATTGCGCATAAAGGCACGTTCGCACTTGCGACGAAAGCGAGTGAGAGCGGCAGGAATTCCGTCGCTTTGTCGCGCGACGATCGTTTTTGTCGAATGGTCGGGACAAATTTTGGTTGCGCGACAGAATTCCCGTCGCTTTCGCTCGCTTTCGTCGCAAGCGGGAATGGAAAGTTCTGCCGCTGCCGTCTGCTACGCAGCTCGGAGGTAACCGCGCGATCTGCTCGGGCCGGATGAACGCGCACACTCCCGCACGGCAGCGCCCCAAGCGGCAGACGGCCGCGTACATCGCTCCCGGCGCCCGCCTGGACCCCGCCCTCGGCACACTAGCCTGTATATTTCAGGCACTATACGCCTCGAGCGCGGCCTGTAGGGGCGCCACTGAAATCCCCCTAGCGGCCCGTTTCGAAAGCAGGCGCGGGAGTCCCCGGCCCGCTCCCCCCTGTCGCCGTTGCTTTTGGGGCTCGTTCAAGACATCGATTTACCGTTTGTCCGCGTTCGAAATACCGAATAACGTGGAGCAGGCACTCTGTTTGCAAGCCTGGTGTGTTCACGAGAGTATAAACGTTTATGACGCGATCTTAGAAAGATCTATATGAGCGCCGGGCGTGTGTCACAGGCCGGCGTCCCGAAGCCAGCATTTGCATGCAGCTGATTGCAATTCCGCTGCCCTGAAATTTAGTGGCAGTGTCTCCGTAAGCAGTGTTTCCTCCGATGGTCATGTTGCGGCCATACACACTATGATGTAAATCGACTTTGTGCACTACAAAATCCAGCGGAGCACTCGGGTATATACCTGACAGCACGCAAGTTACGCCTGCCAATATCACATATCAGATATTGGTCAGTACCCTGAACAAGCCAATGCGGCGTAAATTTCGCAAACATTGTACCAAAGAAGTACGATGGATAATGCAAAATTACACTCCGGGGTCAGCACACGACGGCAAATTTAACGCTGGGTCGTACGTAGGTGAGCGCTCGCTAAGAATTCATCTGTTACATTTATCCTCCACGAGAAGCGCGAAGATGGGCTTATAGAGTAATCCGCGTCCGCGACCAAACTCTTCTTCGAAACATCGTCGTATGACACTGGGAGACTGCAGAATCTAGCATAAACCGAAATCAGAGACCCTTATCAGATACGACACTCTTCCAACGAGCCCGTGTGTACGAGATTTCGGCGCACGTTAAGGATCTCCAGGTGGTCAAAATTAATCCGGAGCCGTCCACTACGGCGTGCCTCATCGTCTCCGTTGCGTCGGCGCGTTAAACCCTGCAATCAATCAACCAACTCTTTCAACGACACCTCGTATTTCTTGTGAACTGCTTACCTTATATTCTTCAAAAAATGCGTCCGCCGAATGATCAGCCGTTCGTTGAAGGCGAAAAACAAACGAAAAGTGAACACGCAGTTGTGTGTGTGATTAATAAAACGTTCATTTGTTGATTTACGCTCCGCATTTGTAAACAACGACAGTTGAGCGTCCTCCTCCTCACCCCCCCCCCCCCCCCATGTCTAGCGAAATATCAGTGCATTTCGCATCTAGTTGGTCTGGTGAATACTACCTTGCTCAAACAAACGTCTTTAGCATTTCAGAAGCTGCACTCGGGTTTTTTTTTTATTCCCGTACGACTATTCTATTTATTGCTCCTGACTTGCAAACCATTCATTTTCCCGTGGTCATTAACATATACCTTGGTTCTTACCATAAGGCATGCATGAGTGGGCACGTATCTGACAATGCACAGCCTTTGAGTGTACTTAACATTTTCGCGTGGCTTATATTCCCATAAAAGGTACAAGTTTTTGTACGCTGTTGGGTTATCACATCCCCGAAACATATTTTTCTACGACGTACATATTCGAAGCAAAGCCGCATTTGTTGTCTGCGCTGCAAAACGAACCAACCTCTTACAGTGCCAATATCAGGTCTAAATGAGGTGACAATAAATAGAATTCACTTGTGCTGACGTGTTCGAAGGTGACAGCGGTGATATGCCGCTGCCGTCGCCGACGCCCGCAAGAGCGGCCAAGAAGCGCGCAGAACCGCCTCCCCGGGTAGCTCTTGTTGGCGTTCGAGCGCTCTACCAAGACGCCGCTGTTTTTTTTTAAGCGCCCCACACGTGCAGTTAGCTTACAGACGTCACCTTAACAAGTTGTTTAGTGCGCGGAAAGGCAAAGAGAAGCGAAAGAGAACCAAAACACTGCATGACCACCTATCAGCCACGCAGCGCTAATCCCGCAAACGCCGCGGAGAAGTGGCGGCAGGCGGCGCAGCGATCGCGAATCTCGATTCGTATAATGGAGGAAAGATTTTTTGCTTCCGATGAACCTAGTTCTTTGCCCCTGTGTTTTTAAATACGTGAAGTGGTTAGCACGTCGTCCTCACGCAGCTCTGTATCGTCGTAGCGTCGCTGATTGTCCGAACGAAGCTTGCAGCTAAGCCAATGCAGCGACCGAAGCTGTGTGTGTGTGTGTGTGCATCGCCTCCTGTGTGTTGTGGACGCGTTCGTTTCGCGATGAAATGCGACATTGTACTTCTGCGGGTGGATAGTGCTTCCCATGGTCTGGATTATCTTTCTCGAACGACGTACCACTCAACCTCGCATGGGGTATGTGCAGTGTGCCTGGCTAAAAGCCTTCTCGCTTGCGCGCCAGAGTTGTGACTTGCTGCTCGTCCCCGCAAACCGCGTGTGAGGTGAGTGCCGTATTTACGACGGGCAGGAGGAGGCAACTCATCGTCTGTCAATCGCGGTTCAGACTTGCAACGCATGTTGTGACGTTGCGTTCGTTCGAAACGCATCTCTGGATTGTTTTGAAGTTGAATAAAATGTACGCGTCAAACCCGGGCATTCGGCTCAGGGCGTTCTCTGCGATTGCACCAAAGAAGTGCCACGGGACTTTCTTTATGGTACGTACTCACGTAAGATAAAATCCACGTCGTGTTATGGCCGTGTTGCATTCAATACAAACGGTTAAGCGTTTGTTTACACTTGTTTCGTTTGTCGTAAAATGTCAAAGCACTCCGGCACTCCGCTGGCACATCAGCCGGCGAGCCGACGCTGAGCAGACGACTCATCTCTTTGCCGGAAGTGCGTGAAAAAGCCGCCCAATAGCAGGATGTCTAGCTCATGACGAACATCTGGGAATCGATGATGTAGACATGTGAAGATGGCGGCGTCCAAAAACACGAAGGAAAGGGTGAGAAAAAAGCGACAAACTTTGCAACAAAAGTGTGAGCTTTCCGCTGCGCGTAAAAGAGTAATACTTGGCACAGGTGACGTTGGCGACCCAATCTAGCGATTGCGCTAGTTCATTTAGTGTGCTCAAAATGCCTTTCAGGGCCCCTTTAAAACTGTACAATCTTCACTATACATGAGTGCACACATTTTCACATTGCGTATATAAACACTTCCTTGCCAACAATACTCCCACAGGCAGCAGGTAGGGCGTTCTGTTCCCGAACATTTTTGGAAAAAAGAAAATTTAAATAAATCGGTTTTGCTCCTATATTCACGTATTCTGTTTTTGTGGTCGAGCCGTTGCGACATCTATTGTGGTAAAAGCAATTAGTCACGAAGCATCTTAAATTGGCTGCAGTTGATATGATAAAATAATTTTAGCCGCTTTTTTCCACTTCTCAGCTGCAGCGCTTCCCACCCTTCAGGGATTGTTTTAACCTCGTCAAGCTTGGACGTCATCCGTAATTTCCAGAAACATTCATCTTTTCTAGACACATTCGTCATTTCATCTTTTCAAGTTATTCACGTCATATTAGCGTCTCGGTTCTCAAACTTCGCTCAACTTTACCTATCCTATCACATCGGCGTAAACTATCACGTTTATCATTGTTTCATAAACTGTACCGTCACTGTTCACTTCATGTTGATTTCTTTTCTTCGCCACCGACCATCTTTCCCCGACGGGGCCATGCCTTAAAAGTGACACGTGTGAAATGCCACACTGCTTGATATTCACAATCATTCATACCTCTCACAATTGTTGATTGGAATGCCCTACCATCTCACATTGCAACTGTAACCGATCCGACCAAATTCCGAGAACTTTTACACACTTACTTTGTATGTTAACTTCACTAAAAAATTGGCCGCGTATCTGCTCCTTTCATTGCAAATGTCGTCAAAAGACGATAGTCTTTATCGACTTTTGCCAAGTAAATGCCTCCCTTCGCTTTCGCGCTCACCTCTCATGTTATTCCTCTTGCGTCGCGCCCCTCCCAAGGTAAAGACGCCAAAGGTTTGCTTAAATCATTTTAAATTTCCCGCGTTCCACTGCTCCAAACCGGGTGTCTCGATGCCAAAGTTGCCATACGGCGAAGACGCGCGTGAATCGAGGCGCCCTACTTCAACGTTTATAGAACCGCGTTTCCCTACTCCACGTGCATTGCAAGCAGAACGTGGAACCTATCTAGTGGAACCTTTCGTAACTGTTGCCGGTTGATTTCTTAAAATGGCGCCAGAAGCTATAGTGGTGCGGGCGACAGCAGGCGACGGCGGAGTGAATTCTTTTTCTGCAGTTGATGAAGTATTTAATTTCGCAAAAGTCAAGCATGTTTGATTTTTTTATAAAGGAACACTACAAATATCACTTCTGTATTGATTTGTTGTCTCATATTTGCGTAATGTCTTGTTCTTATTCAACAATGTTGACAAGTATGAACATTACACCGGACTTAGACGGAAAGATTTAGCTGTGTCTATATAAGACTATTGCGCAGGCATTGTTTTACTTTGGCTGGGTGGCTGAATCGAGTCACAGACAGACAGACGGACAGACCAAAATTTCTGGCTTTAAGTAGCCCAAGTAAGACTATCGTCTTTAAAAGTGCTTTCGTAGGTTTGTTTATGCGTCCTTTCCAGATTTTAAAGACGATAGTCTTTCTTTGGCTACTTAAACCCAGAAATTTTGGTCTGTCTGTATGTCTGTCTGTCTGTCTGTCCGTCTGTCTGTCTGTGACTCGATTCAGCCACCCGGCCAAAGTAAAATTGATTTTGCGCAATAGTCTTATATACTCACCGCCACATTTAAACGTCTAAGCCCGGTTTATATGTTCATATTTGTCAACTTTGTTGAAGAAGAACAAAACATTACGCAAATATAAGACAGGAAATTAGTACACAAGGGATATTTACAGTGTTCCTTTATTAAAAAATTCAGGGATGCTTAGTTTTTCGATAGCAAATGATATTCTACAGCTACTGCAGAAAACCGCCGCCTCCTGGCGGCATATGAAAAATCACGCGGCAACAGCAACGAAAGGTTCCACTAGCTAGGTTCCACGTTCTGCTTGGAACGCACGTGGAGCATGGCAACGCGGCTCTATAAACCTTCTAGTCGGCCGCCTCCATTCACGCGCGTCTCCGCCGTACTGCAGCGCTGGCATCGAGGAACCCGGCCTGTAGCAGTGGAACGCGGTAAATTCAAATCGCCTTGCGCAAACCTTTACTGTGTTTACCTTGGGATGAGCGCGACGGTACAGGAACAGCATGAGAGGTGAGCGGGAAAGCAAAGGGGGGCATTTCCTTGGCAAATGTCTACAAAGACTATCGTCTTTTGACGACATTTGCAAAGAAAGTAGCAGATACTCGGCCAATTTTTTTGTTTGTTTTCCTTCTTTGTTTCCTTTTTTGTCTTTTTTTGCCTCGCACCCGTTTGTATTTACTTGTTTGCCTATTAACATGCTGTTAGTCTTCTTGCATAGTGCGTTTTCAGTGTATCCCGCCCCCTTTGTAATACCCTCCGTGAGGGCCTTTATGGGTATTTTTAAATAAATAAATAAATAAATAAATAAATAAATAAATAAATAAATAAATAAACAAATAAATAAATAAATAAATAAATAAATAAATAAATAAATAAATAAATAAATAAATAAATAAAAGGCAATTGTTCGCTTAAAGGAGCCATGAAGAGAAAACACAAGTTTGGTTCATTCAAAAGATTGCCTCGTTAGAATCATACTGACACCACTTTTAACGTAAACTTCGCTCAAATAAGCTACATAATTAGGAAAAACGGGAATGGTCATGCGACAAACCAGCTCATTTCCCGCAACAGAACCTATGTCGTCACATGAGCTAAGCTCTGCGATTGGCGGAGGCTGGCAGAAGCAGACGCAAATTAGGTAGAACTTACAAACGAGACGAACGAGCGATTTGCGCTTAAATTTAGGGCACATTCTTTACAAAGCAATAAGAATGATGGGACAAACAGTGGAAGTTACGAAAGCACATGTAAACATAGAAGTACTGATGCGTTCTGCTGTTCGTACTGCGCACAGCATGCTTGGTGCTTTGCTGCACAGCACTACGGGGCTTGGGGTTGTCTCAGACGACACTGGACGATTGACGCAAGCAACGGTGTCTTACGTGACCCCATTTGTCGAGCGAGCACTGTTTCAGGGAACGAATATTTTCTCCCAGAACAAAAACAAGCCAGGTTTAAATGCGGGCAAAAACAAACCAAACGCCTGCCACGGTATGGTGGCGCCATCTAGGTTACGGAACGTAAAGAAACGCGGGAAGAAACCAACACCGCTGTACAGGGTGGAGACAACCGTTGAACGGTCCCGTGCCGCCGCAATTGGGCCAACGGGCTCAACGCGTTATTCTTTTCGTTTCCCACGAGATCTAGCAACGCGAAACAGACAATATGATTCAAACTTCTTCAGTAAACCGCGTTGCGGCGATAATTTTAGCGCGGTTTTGACACAATGACTTGCTTCGGCGGCGAGCGAGCAACCGAAAATGGCGGCGCCAGCGTATACGTGTCTCTACCCTGTACGGCGGATGCGTGAATGAAGGTACTCTAGGCTGCAGAGCGGTCGGTTCCAGTGATGTCACTTGGGACCACGAAAACGCACGATTGAGCGGGAAAATCAAAATTTTAACCTAAATTGTTTAATTTCTCAGTGAATAAAGCACCGTTTGTATCCGGACAAGCGCTGGGGGCACTATAAAACACGAAATCTTTCGAATAAAACCAACTTGCATTTTCTCTTCATGGCTCCTTTAAAGACGCCAGAATTCGTCCGCGTGTATACGCCAGTCTTGCATGAGAATTATTCTCAGAAAAATTCGCTCTGCGTTACGAATGAGACAATGAAGTCTCACGCACCGGCAACAGAAGCCCCGTGAAGTTTTTTGCAATAATGGCGACGCGTCAATTATGGCAACAGAAAATTATGTGGTTAGTAGTGGGAACATCCCCAGGTTTGAACCTCATGAAGCCGACATTAACTTCAAATTGAGCATAGTAATATGATGGGAGTTTAGATGAAATCCCAGAGTGCGACTTGGGAGTGAGTTATGTAAGGGGTTTTGACCTGCTCCTACGAATTTATTCGTTGCGTCTGGCCAGTATTGTATGTGATAATAAAGTTGGTTCGTGCAATATCAGTGCCAGAACTTTTACACGGGGATGCTTTATTAACCTCTAGCAATATTTATACCGTACAAAAAAATACATCTTAAAGAAACGCCCTCCGAGTAAAAACATTTTATCAACTTACCCACGACACTCTAAATGAATTCACCGATATCTCCTTCCCCGGACGTTTCTCTTGAGCTAAACGCTCGCTTCACAACGGAAAGGGGGATTTAACGCGCCTCAACAAATATTCGCTAAAGCAAACATAATGCTTGGGTACCTACGTCGCAACTTTGTTAAAGCTCTTCTTCTTTAAAATCCCCCCTCTACAAAACACTGGTTCGCTCTAAATTAGAATACGTTGGCCCTGTTTGGGATCCTGTACATAATACACTCAGTCGAAATGGTTCAAAACAAGTCTGTTCACTTTATTCTTTCTAACCGCACCGCCAGCATAACGGCAGTGAAATCTAACCTGAACCTCCCATCTTTAGCATTTCGCCGTCAAATTCTTCGATTGTGTCTTTTCCACAAAATACATCACCATCCCCATTTTCACAATAAACTTATAGCACCACCAGAATATATTTCGCCTCGTCTAGATCATCGCCACAAGGTCGGAGTACCATTATGCAGAACAAACGGCTGCTACATGTCATTCCTACCACGCACGAGCATCGAGTGGAATCACCTTCCCGCATCAAGTGCAACCATCCGTGATCACGAATCGTTTAAAAAACGCTATTAGCTAATATTGTATGAGTAGGAGCCGCATCACTGTAATAACATGCATATCAACTGCTGCTTGTTTGCATATTTTTTACGTGTAATAACCACTCCCCTCTGTAACACCTCCCAGTCCTGAGGGTACCAATAAAGGAATGAAATGA
Source organism: Haemaphysalis longicornis (assembly GCF_048455015.1). Lineage (NCBI taxonomy): Eukaryota > Metazoa > Arthropoda > Arachnida > Ixodida > Ixodidae > Haemaphysalis > Haemaphysalis longicornis. Next base: position 250,317,814 of record NW_027526203.1, read on the forward strand.
AATGAAATAGCCAGGGCCGGGAGCAAAATTTGTTAATGGAAAATTAGGTAGTCTACGCTACCTGTGTTTTCTATCTCGTGGTCTATCCTTTCCAAGACTCACAAGATAGTGCCTGGGCTGCTTTCTAAACGGTCGCTACAATACGCGCAGCCATCCAAAATAGCGCTAAATAAACACAGTCTTACCTTGTCCACAAATTCTTTGCTGTAAGGAAGCTTCTTCAGTATGTTGGCGATGAAGTGCTGTGTCCGCTGCATGTTTCAGGACTCTGAAATGGGCATCCCGCGTTAAAAATTTCCTACGGTATTCAAACGCAAGATTTATCCAACACAGTCACCAGCAGGTGTTAGTCGACATTGCTACGAGACCTTTGGACTGCAAGTGATGGCGACAATGAAGGAAGGATAAAACAAAAAGAAGGAAGTTTAGCCAATTGCACTGCTTTTCTCCAGAATGTACAAGTTGTAGATATGACGGCGGTGGAAACCTATCTATGTCACGAGCAAGGCAGGTTTCTACAGCAAGTTGAAACAGGTGGTGAGAAAAATATATCAAATGCTGCGTGGGGGTCATGTGATTGTCAGCGACAGCTGCTATGCGGTAATGGCGGAAAAAAACGCGAGGGCTCAGCGATGTTGTCTGAAAAATTGGGAGGATCTCCCGGCTGTGGGTCCGTGAACACTTACATGTTGGTTGTAAACATGATGTTAGGCAGGTCGATGAAATTATTTAAAGCGACCATGCGGACAAAACACAAGTTTGGCTTATTCGAAAGATTGCCTCATTAGAATAATACTGACACCACTTTTAACGCCCACTTCGCTCAAATAAGCTATATAATTAGAAAAAAATGGATTGGCCATGCGACCCACTAGCTCATTTCCCGCAAAAGAACCTATGATGTCATATGCCCAGCTGTGCGATTGGCTGAGACCGGCAAAAGCAAGCGCAAATTAGGCAGGATTTATAAGCTCGCCGGGCGATCTATTTGCGCTTAAATGTAATGCAAATTCATTTATCAGCAGTAAGAATGGTGGGGTAAACAATGAAAGTTGCGAAAATACACGTAGACATAAAAGTACCGATCCGCACTGCTGTGGTTAGTGGGCGCACTAAGCTTGTTTTAGCTGCACAACCGTATGCCGCTCTGGAGTTGTCTTACACGACACTGGCTGATTGGCGTAAACGGCGTTGTCTTAGGAGACCCTGTTTGTCGACATTCCCCATGTTTCACCAAATGATTACTTTCTACCGTAACAAAAACAAGCGAGGTGCGAATACGGTAAAAAATAAAGCAACGGCCGACAACGGTCCGCAGGTAAGTATGTGGTAGCGCCATCTGGGAGGACTGACGGTAAGCAATGCTAAAGAGCCTAACGATGCACTGGAATTTCGTCTGAATACTCGCCCTTGTGACTTCATGAGAGACGTCACGAAAACACCCGATTTGGCGGGATAATCAAAATTTCAACCTAAACTGATTAATTTCTCAGTGAATACGGCATCGTTTGCTGCCGAACAAGCGCTGGGGGCACTATATAACGAACATATATTTTGTCTGCATGGCCCCTTTAAACACGTGCCTTTCACAACCCCTGGCCCGCTCGCGCAGTCCTGAGGCGTGACAATAGTTATTTATTATTTGTACAGGGTGGTCACGTGTGGGTGGAGCTACACGGGCAAACGTATGGACCCGCGTGGGAAAGGGGTCAAACTAGATCCCGCATAGACAGGTTTTAGGTAACATTCGACATAGTGGACATGGTAAATTTTTCGTCAGTTGAAATCCCTAGACCAAACGCACCGCCGTTATCGGATCACCAGTGCCTAAAAATGACAATGTAAATCCGTCGGAGCGACGTCACAGATCATCCCTGGCGCTTATATAGTCCTGTTAATCGCCGAAAAAAACCAGAAAGACAGTAGGCGACTTTCTTCAAAACGAACAACCAAGCACGGAACCACTTTAGCCCCCTGGATGGCCATTAAAGAACATCTAAGAGAGATCTTCAAAGAAAGCGGACGCAGCGTCGCACGCGGGCACACAATAGAGTTTATTAGTAAGTGTATATAGTAAGAAACTCTATGGAACGCACTGCACACATGAACGCTCTAGAGACGAAAGTACGCATTCTGGACCGCGCACCGCGGAAAACCGCGCTTGTATAACGAGAGATGGAAATCATAAAGCAAAAACACACGGAACTGATGCGGGATACGTCACTTGACACGGTACTTAAAGCTTTCAAGAAATCCACCACCGGATGCCCCAACGCATGTGAATTCTTACACCAACGTTCGAAAGGGCTGGTCGGTAGAATCACAGATAACATGGAGGCGTTCAGGGGGAATATTATCGTGAATGATTTGCTCGGACCACCGACCACAAGAAAACTTGCAACTTTCGTGACCTCTTGCGTGATGTACCGACTGTTTTGCACGCTACATTAGAGGCACCGTTCACCACAGTCAAACTAGACGATGTTTTTAACAAAGTGCGTCCTTACTCATCGCCACGCCCAGACTGCCTATAATGGGCCTTTTACCAAGTTTTTTGGCCACAATTTTGTGACTTTTACACAAGGATTGCTGGTTCGTTGTAGGGTTTAACGCACCGACTCAACGCAGGTGATGAGGCGCGCCGTAGTGGAGGGCCCCGGATTATTTCTGACCACCTGGGATCTTTAACGTGCGCCGAAGCCTTGCACACACGGGCGTTTTCGCTTTTCGCCTCCATCAGAAAAGCGGCCACCGCGGCCGCAGCGGCCGGGATTCGAACCAGCGTTTTGGTTCTCAGCAGCACAACGCCTTAGCCACTGATCCACCGCGGTCGGTCTCGCGTCTGCCGCCGAGCTCCCGCCTCCACACAGGGGCTTTAGCGAAAAAAAAAATTCAGCGCTAATGCTTAAGATGACAATGCAGCCTGCTTGGAAGAGGTCACCGCGGCCGCCGCATTCTCTAGAAGACATTATGGATAATCGAGTGTGGCACTTCTTCCCGTAACGTCTTGCAGATCCCGCCACCACTGCATCGAGTTGATGACGAAGAGCTCGTGGAAGTCTACAATGCTGAGGATGACTTTGCATCCCCCACTTGCCGCGAAGACGACGATGACCTCTTCGATGCATACGATGAGGATCACTAGCACCGCAACTATGCAAATAAACAATGTCACTGAAACTTTACTATGTGTCCGGCAATGCTCACCTACAATAGCTACAGTAAACTAGAATATATATATACATATATATATATATATATATATCAAGGTTGCAGTCGTCATTGCCAGTGCTATTCGGCTTTTTTTCGAAATATATAATAGGGCCGAATGACGTGTGCTTGTCACGTTTCTTTGATTCATTGATAAATAAGCGAAAATATAAGTCGAGAAAAAATCCGCCGTTTTCCGGGAGCGGGACTCGAACCCACATCTCCGCATAACCGGTGCGGTGCGTTAACCAATTACGCTATCCCCACAGCGGCTTCTCTCTCGACTTTTAAAGCGGGGGTTTATATTTACAAGAGCTCTGAGGCCGGTCAACTAGCGCCGCCCCTCGACTACCGCGGGAGACGTAGAACGTCTTCTTTCCCAGCGGCCGCCACGTAGAACGTGGTCGGAGGTCGGGGTTAGCAATTGGCATATCCGAACTGCTGGAGCCAGTGCCTCGTAATGCATGTAGCAGAACAGAGAGATACGGGACGAGGGACTCGGTAAAGATACATATCAAGGTTGCAGTCGTCATTGCCAGTGCTATTCGGCTTTTTTTCGAAATATATAATAGGGCCGAATGACGTGTGCTTGTCACGTTTCTTTGATTCATTGATAAATAAGCGAAAATATAAGTCGAGAAAAAATCCGCCGTTTTCCGGGAGCGGGACTCGAACCCACATCTCCGCATAACCGGTGCGGTGCGTTAACCAATTACGCTATCCCCACAGCGGCTTCTCTCTCGACTTTTAAAGCGGGGGTTTATATTTACAAGAGCTCTGAGGCCGGTCAACTAGCGCCGCCCCTCGACTACCGCGGGAGACGTAGAACGTCTTCTTTCCCAGCGGCCGCCACGTAGAACGTGGTCGGAGGTCGGGGTTAGCAATTGGCATATCCGAACTGCTGGAGCCAGTGCCTCGTAATGCATGTAGCAGAACAGAGAGATACGGGACGAGGGACTCGGTAAAGATACATATCAAGGTTGCAGTCGTCATTGCCAGTGCTATTCGGCTTTTTTTCGAAATATATAATAGGGCCGAATGACGTGTGCTTGTCACGTTTCTTTGATTCATTGATAAATAAGCGAAAATATAAGTCGAGAAAAAATCCGCCGTTTTCCGGGAGCGGGACTTGAACCCACATCTCCGCATAACCGGTGCGGTGCGTTAACCAATTACGCTATCCCCACAGCGGCTTCTCTCTCGACTTTTAAAGCGGGGGTTTATATTTACAAGAGCTCTGAGGCCGGTCAACTAGCGCCGCCCCTCGACTACCGCGGGAGACGTAGAACGTCTTCTTTCCCAGCGGCCGCCACGTAGAACGTGGTCGGAGGTCGGGGTTAGCAATTGGCATATCCGAACTGCTGGAGCCAGTGCCTCGTAATGCATGTAGCAGAACAGAGAGATACGGGACGAGGGACTCGGTAAAGATACATATCAAGGTTGCAGTCGTCATTGCCAGTGCTATTCGGCTTTTTTTCGAAATATATAATAGGGCCGAATGACGTGTGCTTGTCACGTTTCTTTGATTCATTGATAAATAAGCGAAAATATAAGTCGAGAAAAAATCCGCCGTTTTCCGGGAGCGGGACTCGAACCCACATCTCCGCATAACCGGTGCGGTGCGTTAACCAATTACGCTATCCCCACAGCGGCTTCTCTCTCGACTTTTAAAGCGGGGGTTTATATTTACAAGAGCTCTGAGGCCGGTCAACTAGCGCCGCCCCTCGACTACCGCGGGAGACGTAGAACGTCTTCTTTCCCAGCGGCCGCCACGTAGAACGTGGTCGGAGGTCGGGGTTAGCAATTGGCATATCCGAACTGCTGGAGCCAGTGCCTCGTAATGCATGTAGCAGAACAGAGAGATACGGGACGAGGGACTCGGTAAAGATACATATCAAGGTTGCAGTCGTCATTGCCAGTGCTATTCGGCTTTTTTTCGAAATATATAATAGGGCCGAATGACGTGTGCTTGTCACGTTTCTTTGATTCATTGATAAATAAGCGAAAATATAAGTCGAGAAAAAATCCGCCGTTTTCCGGGAGCGGGACTCGAACCCACATCTCCGCATAACCGGTGCGGTGCGTTAACCAATTACGCTATCCCCACAGCGGCTTCTCTCTCGACTTTTAAAGCGGGGGTTTATATTTACAAGAGCTCTGAGGCCGGTCAACTAGCGCCGCCCCTCGACTACCGCGGGAGACGTAGAACGTCTTCTTTCCCAGCGGCCGCCACGTAGAACGTGGTCGGAGGTCGGGGTTAGCAATTGGCATATCCGAACTGCTGGAGCCAGTGCCTCGTAATGCATGTAGCAGAACAGAGAGATACGGGACGAGGGACTCGGTAAAGATACATATCAAGGTTGCAGTCGTCATTGCCAGTGCTATTCGGCTTTTTTTCGAAATATATAATAGGGCCGAATGACGTGTGCTTGTCACGTTTCTTTGATTCATTGATAAATAAGCGAAAATATAAGTCGAGAAAAAATCCGCCGTTTTCCGGGAGCGGGACTCGAACCCACATCTCCGCATAACCGGTGCGGTGCGTTAACCAATTACGCTATCCCCACAGCGGCTTCTCTCTCGACTTTTAAAGCGGGGGTTTATATTTACAAGAGCTCTGAGGCCGGTCAACTAGCGCCGCCCCTCGACTACCGCGGGAGACGTAGAACGTCTTCTTTCCCAGCGGCCGCCACGTAGAACGTGGTCGGAGGTCGGGGTTAGCAATTGGCATATCCGAACTGCTGGAGCCAGTGCCTCGTAATGCATGTAGCAGAACAGAGAGATACGGGACGAGGGACTCGGTAAAGATACATATCAAGGTTGCAGTCGTCATTGCCAGTGCTATTCGGCTTTTTTTCGAAATATATAATAGGGCCGAATGACGTGTGCTTGTCACGTTTCTTTGATTCATTGATAAATAAGCGAAAATATAAGTCGAGAAAAAATCCGCCGTTTTCCGGGAGCGGGACTCGAACCCACATCTCCGCATAACCGGTGCGGTGCGTTAACCAATTACGCTATCCCCACAGCGGCTTCTCTCTCGACTTTTAAAGCGGGGGTTTATATTTACAAGAGCTCTGAGGCCGGTCAACTAGCGCCGCCCCTCGACTACCGCGGGAGACGTAGAACGTCTTCTTTCCCAGCGGCCGCCACGTAGAACGTGGTCGGAGGTCGGGGTTAGCAATTGGCATATCCGAACTGCTGGAGCCAGTGCCTCGTAATGCATGTAGCAGAACAGAGAGATACGGGACGAGGGACTCGGTAAAGATACATATCAAGGTTGCAGTCGTCATTGCCAGTGCTATTCGGCTTTTTTCGAAATATATAATAGGGCCGAATGACGTGTGCTTGTCACGTTTCTTTGATTCATTGATAAATAAGCGAAAATATAAGTCGAGAAAAAATCCGCCGTTTTCCGGGAGCGGGACTCGAACCCACATCTCCGCATAACCGGTGCGGTGCGTTAACCAATTACGCTATCCCCACAGCGGCTTCTCTCTCGACTTTTAAAGCGGGGGTTTATATTTACAAGAGCTCTGAGGCCGGTCAACTAGCGCCGCCCCTCGACTACCGCGGGAGACGTAGAACGTCTTCTTTCCCAGCGGCCGCCACGTAGAACGTGGTCGGAGGTCGGGGTTAGCAATTGGCATATCCGAACTGCTGGAGCCAGTGCCTCGTAATGCATGTAGCAGAACAGAGAGATACGGGACGAGGGACTCGGTAAAGATACATATCAAGGTTGCAGTCGTCATTGCCAGTGCTATTCGGCTTTTTTTCGAAATATATAATAGGGCCGAATGACGTGTGCTTGTCACGTTTCTTTGATTCATTGATAAATAAGCGAAAATATAAGTCGAGAAAAAATCCGCCGTTTTCCGGGAGCGGGACTCGAACCCACATCTCCGCATAACCGGTGCGGTGCGTTAACCAATTACGCTATCCCCACAGCGGCTTCTCTCTCGACTTTTAAAGCGGGGGTTTATATTTACAAGAGCTCTGAGGCCGGTCAACTAGCGCCGCCCCTCGACTACCGCGGGAGACGTAGAACGTCTTCTTTCCCAGCGGCCGCCACGTAGAACGTGGTCGGAGGTCGGGGTTAGCAATTGGCATATCCGAACTGCTGGAGCCAGTGCCTCGTAATGCATGTAGCAGAACAGAGAGATACGGGACGAGGGACTCGGTAAAGATACATATCAAGGTTGCAGTTGCATATCACCGGTTATGCGGAGATGTGGGTTCGAGTCCCGCTCCCGGAAAACGGCGGATTTTTTCTCGACTTATATTTTCGCTTATTTATCAATGAATCAAAGAAACGTGACAAGCACACGTCATTCGGCCCTATTATATATTTCGAAAAAAAGCCGAATAGCACTGGCAATGACGACTGCAACCTTGATATGTATCTTTACCGAGTCCCTCGTCCCGTATCTCTCTGTTCTGCTACATGCATTACGAGGCACTGGCTCCAGCAGTTCGGATATGCCAATTGCTAACCCCGACCTCCGACCACGTTCTACGTGGCGGCCGCTGGGAAAGAAGACGTTCTACGTCTCCCGCGGTAGTCGAGGGGCGGCGCTAGTTGACCGGCCTCAGAGCTCTTGTAAATATAAACCCCCGCTTTAAAAGTCGAGAGAGAAGCCGCTGTGGGGATAGCGTAATTGGTTAACGCACCGCACCGGTTATGCGGAGATGTGGGTTCGAGTCCCGCTCCCGGAAAACGGCGGATTTTTTCTCGACTTATATTTTCGCTTATTTATCAATGAATCAAAGAAACGTGACAAGCACACGTCATTCGGCCCTATTATATATTTCGAAAAAAAGCCGAATAGCACTGGCAATGACGACTGCAACCTTGATATGTATCTTTACCGAGTCCCTCGTCCCGTATCTCTCTGTTCTGCTACATGCATTACGAGGCACTGGCTCCAGCAGTTCGGATATGCCAATTGCTAACCCCGACCTCCGACCACGTTCTACGTGGCGGCCGCTGGGAAAGAAGACGTTCTACGTCTCCCGCGGTAGTCGAGGGGCGGCGCTAGTTGACCGGCCTCAGAGCTCTTGTAAATATAAACCCCCGCTTTAAAAGTCGAGAGAGAAGCCGCTGTGGGGATAGCGTAATTGGTTAACGCACCGCACCGGTTATGCGGAGATGTGGGTTCGAGTCCCGCTCCCGGAAAACGGCGGATTTTTTCTCGACTTATATTTTCGCTTATTTATCAATGAATCAAAGAAACGTGACAAGCACACGTCATTCGGCCCTATTATATATTTCGAAAAAAAGCCGAATAGCACTGGCAATGACGACTGCAACCTTGATATGTATCTTTACCGAGTCCCTCGTCCCGTATCTCTCTGTTCTGCTACATGCATTACGAGGCACTGGCTCCAGCAGTTCGGATATGCCAATTGCTAACCCCGACCTCCGACCACGTTCTACGTGGCGGCCGCTGGGAAAGAAGACGTTCTACGTCTCCCGCGGTAGTCGAGGGGCGGCGCTAGTTGACCGGCCTCAGAGCTCTTGTAAATATAAACCCCCGCTTTAAAAGTCGAGAGAGAAGCCGCTGTGGGGATAGCGTAATTGGTTAACGCACCGCACCGGTTATGCGGAGATGTGGGTTCGAGTCCCGCTCCCGGAAAACGGCGGATTTTTTCTCGACTTATATTTTCGCTTATTTATCAATGAATCAAAGAAACGTGACAAGCACACGTCATTCGGCCCTATTATATATTTCGAAAAAAAGCCGAATAGCACTGGCAATGACGACTGCAACCTTGATATGTATCTTTACCGAGTCCCTCGTCCCGTATCTCTCTGTTCTGCTACATGCATTACGAGGCACTGGCTCCAGCAGTTCGGATATGCCAATTGCTAACCCCGACCTCCGACCACGTTCTACGTGGCGGCCGCTGGGAAAGAAGACGTTCTACGTCTCCCGCGGTAGTCGAGGGGCGGCGCTAGTTGACCGGCCTCAGAGCTCTTGTAAATATAAACCCCCGCTTTAAAAGTCGAGAGAGAAGCCGCTGTGGGGATAGCGTAATTGGTTAACGCACCGCACCGGTTATGCGGAGATGTGGGTTCGAGTCCCGCTCCCGGAAAACGGCGGATTTTTTCTCGACTTATATTTTCGCTTATTTATCAATGAATCAAAGAAACGTGACAAGCACACGTCATTCGGCCCTATTATATATTTCGAAAAAAAGCCGAATAGCACTGGCAATGACGACTGCAACCTTGATATGTATCTTTACCGAGTCCCTCGTCCCGTATCTCTCTGTTCTGCTACATGCATTACGAGGCACTGGCTCCAGCAGTTCGGATATGCCAATTGCTAACCCCGACCTCCGACCACGTTCTACGTGGCGGCCGCTGGGAAAGAAGACGTTCTACGTCTCCCGCGGTAGTCGAGGGGCGGCGCTAGTTGACCGGCCTCAGAGCTCTTGTAAATATAAACCCCCGCTTTAAAAGTCGAGAGAGAAGCCGCTGTGGGGATAGCGTAATTGGTTAACGCACCGCACCGGTTATGCGGAGATGTGGGTTCGAGTCCCGCTCCCGGAAAACGGCGGATTTTTTCTCGACTTATATTTTCGCTTATTTATCAATGAATCAAAGAAACGTGACAAGCACACGTCATTCGGCCCTATTATATATTTCGAAAAAAAGCCGAATAGCACTGGCAATGACGACTGCAACCTTGATATGTATCTTTACCGAGTCCCTCGTCCCGTATCTCTCTGTTCTGCTACATGCATTACGAGGCACTGGCTCCAGCAGTTCGGATATGCCAATTGCTAACCCCGACCTCCGACCACGTTCTACGTGGCGGCCGCTGGGAAAGAAGACGTTCTACGTCTCCCGCGGTAGTCGAGGGGCGGCGCTAGTTGACCGGCCTCAGAGCTCTTGTAAATATAAACCCCCGCTTTAAAAGTCGAGAGAGAAGCCGCTGTGGGGATAGCGTAATTGGTTAACGCACCGCACCGGTTATGCGGAGATGTGGGTTCGAGTCCCGCTCCCGGAAAACGGCGGATTTTTTCTCGACTTATATTTTCGCTTATTTATCAATGAATCAAAGAAACGTGACAAGCACACGTCATTCGGCCCTATTATATATTTCGAAAAAAAGCCGAATAGCACTGGCAATGACGACTGCAACCTTGATATGTATCTTTACCGAGTCCCTCGTCCCGTATCTCTCTGTTCTGCTACATGCATTACGAGGCACTGGCTCCAGCAGTTCGGATATGCCAATTGCTAACCCCGACCTCCGACCACGTTCTACGTGGCGGCCGCTGGGAAAGAAGACGTTCTACGTCTCCCGCGGTAGTCGAGGGGCGGCGCTAGTTGACCGGCCTCAGAGCTCTTGTAAATATAAACCCCCGCTTTAAAAGTCGAGAGAGAAGCCGCTGTGGGGATAGCGTAATTGGTTAACGCACCGCACCGGTTATGCGGAGATGTGGGTTCGAGTCCCGCTCCCGGAAAACGGCGGATTTTTTCTCGACTTATATTTTCGCTTATTTATCAATGAATCAAAGAAACGTGACAAGCACACGTCATTCGGCCCTATTATATATTTCGAAAAAAAGCCGAATAGCACTGGCAATGACGACTGCAACCTTGATATGTATCTTTACCGAGTCCCTCGTCCCGTATCTCTCTGTTCTGCTACATGCATTACGAGGCACTGGCTCCAGCAGTTCGGATATGCCAATTGCTAACCCCGACCTCCGACCACGTTCTACGTGGCGGCCGCTGGGAAAGAAGACGTTCTACGTCTCCCGCGGTAGTCGAGGGGCGGCGCTAGTTGACCGGCCTCAGAGCTCTTGTAAATATAAACCCCCGCTTTAAAAGTCGAGAGAGAAGCCGCTGTGGGGATAGCGTAATTGGTTAACGCACCGCACCGGTTATGCGGAGATGTGGGTTCGAGTCCCGCTCCCGGAAAACGGCGGATTTTTTCTCGACTTATATTTTCGCTTATTTATCAATGAATCAAAGAAACGTGACAAGCACACGTCATTCGGCCCTATTATATATTTCGAAAAAAAGCCGAATAGCACTGGCAATGACGACTGCAACCTTGATATGTATCTTTACCGAGTCCCTCGTCCCGTATCTCTCTGTTCTGCTACATGCATTACGAGGCACTGGCTCCAGCAGTTCGGATATGCCAATTGCTAACCCCGACCTCCGACCACGTTCTACGTGGCGGCCGCTGGGAAAGAAGACGTTCTACGTCTCCCGCGGTAGTCGAGGGGCGGCGCTAGTTGACCGGCCTCAGAGCTCTTGTAAATATAAACCCCCGCTTTAAAAGTCGAGAGAGAAGCCGCTGTGGGGATAGCGTAATTGGTTAACGCACCGCACCGGTTATGCGGAGATGTGGGTTCGAGTCCCGCTCCCGGAAAACGGCGGATTTTTTCTCGACTTATATTTTCGCTTATTTATCAATGAATCAAAGAAACGTGACAAGCACACGTCATTCGGCCCTATTATATATTTCGAAAAAAAGCCGAATAGCACTGGCAATGACGACTGCAACCTTGATATGTATCTTTACCGAGTCCCTCGTCCCGTATCTCTCTGTTCTGCTACATGCATTACGAGGCACTGGCTCCAGCAGTTCGGATATGCCAATTGCTAACCCCGACCTCCGACCACGTTCTACGTGGCGGCCGCTGGGAAAGAAGACGTTCTACGTCTCCCGCGGTAGTCGAGGGGCGGCGCTAGTTGACCGGCCTCAGAGCTCTTGTAAATATAAACCCCCGCTTTAAAAGTCGAGAGAGAAGCCGCTGTGGGGATAGCGTAATTGGTTAACGCACCGCACCGGTTATGCGGAGATGTGGGTTCGAGTCCCGCTCCCGGAAAACGGCGGATTTTTTCTCGACTTATATTTTCGCTTATTTATCAATGAATCAAAGAAACGTGACAAGCACACGTCATTCGGCCCTATTATATATTTCGAAAAAAAGCCGAATAGCACTGGCAATGACGACTGCAACCTTGATATGTATCTTTACCGAGTCCCTCGTCCCGTATCTCTCTGTTCTGCTATATATATATATATATATATATATATATATATATATATATATAGAGAGAGAGAGAGAGAGAGAGAGAGAGAGAGAGAGAGTGTGGTAGGCCATTTTATTTTTCTTGAAACTGATGCATTTTTCGAGAGAAAGAAAGTGGACAAAAACATGCCCGCCAGGTGAGATCCGAACCCACTACCTACTTATTATGGAGGTCGTGAGTTCGGATTCCCCCCGGCGGGTGGAACACATCACCCTCCTGTGCGAAACTAGTAGGGATTAAACAGGATCTTCAGGCGGTAACCGAAATTGCTGTACATGTACAGCAATTTACAGCAATCCAGGCTGTAGCCTGGAGCACGCATCGTGATTCGCACCGGTGACCTTCACGCAGTTCGCTTAATTTGGTTAGTCACTCCTAGCCCTATGCTGAGCAACGTGTCGTCTGAATTGATCACGAAATCCAAGTTGAATAGATTCCGCGCTACCTGTTACAAGCTCATCGCATGGCGGCAGACGAACCGGCCCGGCTAGTAATTTCCGTTCCATCCCTGAGTTTCCCGGTAGAGCTGGATGATATGCCACGTTGGATGATATGCCTCCCACTGCTCATCGTTGTGTATGTTTAGCAAATATTACAAATAAGGAACCTCCTCTTGCCGGCAAACAGGTAAGCTGGTCAACCGTAGCTGCGCGCTCTCCCGCCGCTCATTCCTCCCCCCAATGCGTCCCCTCATTCCCTACCTCTTCTCCCGTCTCACAAGCCCTCCTCCACATCATCCAAAAACTGCAGGAGCAAAGCGTTCAACTTATCAGTTGAGGGTCAATGGGAGAGGCCATCGTCCTGAACTGGACCTAAATAGGCTGTTGTTGTTGATAATGATGATGGAAGCACCTGAAACCGAACGCGCTGCTCCACCTCATCCTCCCCCCTGACTCCCCCCCCCCCTCACGGAAGGAAGCCCAAGAGAAAACATTGCCAACACGTGTTATGACTCATGCAGCGCGCCACTACCGTGCGCGTGCGTTCTGCAATTTTTGTGTAGTGCGGGACAGCATCGGATCGCATACGGAGCCCCTAACCTCGCCCTGAAACCGCAAGAGAAGGCCAAAGTTGACATCCTAATTCGGAACTCCTGCAAGACAGCGCTTGACTGGCCGGTGTACACCTCGACCGAACGGCTATTGCAAGTCGGCCTCCATAACACTCTAACCGAATTAGAAGAAGCCCACATAAACAACCAGTTGCAACGACTACAGCTCACGCCAACGGGCCTATACCTGCTGCATAAGCTCGGTCGACATGGGGCGCAGACTCCCGACGCACCCCGCCCCAGAATATCCCCTGCTCTCTAGATGGACGTCGCTCCCTACCCTCGACAACGGGAGCATATAGCTGTCGTAGTTCTCTCCGACGCCACCACCCTAGTTACTTCCAGCCTGCACACAGCACATCATCAAAGAGCACAGAAGCCGAGCCCTCGGCGTCGCTCACGCTACGACTCCAACCAACACGTTGCTCACGGACTCGCAAGCCGCCTGCCACCGCTACGCTCAAGACATAGTCCACACCCTGGCACTCCACAACCTATCCCAACGCCCCACCCTCCCATTTACCCCCGCCCTGTGGACACCCAGCCACACCGCCCTCCCTAGGAACGAGTTGTGGCTCACGCCACGCCCCGCGATCGCCTTACTCGGGTACTCACAGACGAGGCCGGCGGCCAAAAACTCGACCTCGGTCCACCTGCTCTGACTCTCCACCCACAAACCTGTACCACTAAACGGCCTCCCAGCGCTCCTATCTCTCACCCCACTCTTCGCTTTCCGTTTTCGATGCCCGCATCTGGCGAAGACTCCAAACTAACACCTACCACAACCACGTCGCCCTTTACCGCATCTCCCCCACCTCCTATGCACCCAACTGCTCCCGCTGCGACAATCCAACACTACCCGGCACCTTGTCTGGATGTGCTCACTGAACCCGCGCCCCCCTACCCGCTCCCCCTAGTATAGAGCTATTGGAGAGTGCGTTGCGCAGTTGCCTGCTCGAGTACCAGGACGCCCTGATTTCTCGGGCGAACGCGGCGGCGACGGCGCGCGGCCTACCGGAATAGGATGGCTACCCACAGCTCCTAACTTTTTCTCTCCCCTCCCCTCTCCCTTTTTCTGAATAGACGTTTTTCAAAGACAAGTACAACAACATGGTGGCCAACAAAAAAGCGCACCTAACATCCTGCGTACACCAGCAAAAGTTACACACACGCTTTCCCCCTCTTTATACTGATGATAGTGACTATATCAACCCATGTATATATAAAAAATGTAGGCAATGAACGCTGTTTCTCGATAATGTATTTGTGGGAAGTACATAATTACATGCGCATGCATACCTATATACGTTGTCTTCCGTCATTTTTTACGGTGTGGCACGATGTCATTATTTATCAATCAATTATTTGAAAATATAAAAAACGCTGACGGGGGCCCATGCCCGTCAGTACACTCTAAGAAATGTGGGGAGTAGTTGAAGAATCAAACAGCCTTTCTATTCCTGCGAGGGTCGTATGACACCGTCCGCACCACGCGTGGCGTTAGATGGTGTGTGCACTCTACTAGGAAACCAATAAAACTGCTGGCGAACTCTCCCCACTCTTGGTGGAGCTAAGCGGCGGTTGTACCCCTTTCGCGGGAGAGAATAGAACATCGTACCGACTCTGTCTCGCATCGATGGAGTTCGTATATCCTCCACGAGAGAGAATAGAACAGTATATCGACTCTATCAACTTCAGCTACACGCTTTCAGGTGTGAAAAAAGGCAGACACCTCTGTTGCGGACGCGAACTCTTTCAAATCGTATGAGAAAGTAGTTATCTAAAGAGCCACAGCACCGGGCCATGAAACAAAGCGTACTTAAACTAAAGTGCAGCGTATTCAAAAGAGCGTGAGAGATAGTGTTACACTTTCAGTAGGAATGGGTCATTCGTGGGTCCTAACGCAACGGTGACCGTCGGACTACTTGAGCGTTGTGCCTTTGCGCGTTCTTTTCTCTGCGGCCGGCTGGTGGACGGACGCGTCGCTCTGACGTCTCCGTTTCTTTTGTGGTATTGAAACCGCCGTAGTACTCCTGTACGTGTCTGTGAGGTGTGTTTTGGTGTCGGTGGCTGTGTTTGAAGTATACCTGACTGGTGGAATAACATCGTTTGCCTGCTGCGGCCGCCGCTAAAAACGTAAGTCACCATTTCATTTTTCCTTGCGCGTAACGGGAGAGCTCGCGCTCGTTCCCGCCAAAACTTCAGCTGTCGTTTATAACAACTGGCGCTCGTGAGTGCTGCTTAGCGTTGTTGGTTCTTGCGAAGAATTAAGTGGTCACATACATGTTCTTCCATTTGTGTGACGCCAGTTCTAGCTATCCATTTTCCGGCTTTGTGTTTTTCGAACAAGCGGCCGTGCTCCCATTGCAGGTTAGCGACGTTCAGCATGCGTTGAAGCAAGACTCGTGTGCAGTATAAGAGTTGCGGATTTATTAAGCTGGCTTCATTAAACTCTAGCTATAAATTAAGCTTTCGCTTCATTATTTTCTTGAGCAACGTAGAGATATTGTCGAGCGACAAGGTAATTACACTGCCGCTGGGCTTCTCCGTCGGTTCCGTTCGCATCTGGCGCGTCTGACGAGGCAGAAGTGAGCGACGGCGACAGCAACACCGTAACCAGTTAGGTTGGTAGCATCGCTTTACTTGGTTACCCGATAAAATATAACGCATTTAAAGGTCACAAGGTTTCTATTCAACCTCCAAGTTGGCATAGATGTCTTGCAAAAAAAAAAAAAACGTAAACGTTCGTGCGTTCCGAACCCATTGTGTAGTGCGTTGCCTTGTAGCCTCTGGTCCCGCGTTGTTAGAAAACAATACTTACGCTAATAAAACGTTGACGGTACGACATTTCAGTCGCGATTAATTGTTTATGTGGCTACAGTAGCCACAACAAAATTTCACGGAACCGCTGACGTGTTGCTTTGTCTATTGGACTTTTTTCATATTACCTTGCGTGACTACAATAAGAGTGAAGCCCATTTTCGGTGAAATTTCGGATTGTTTTCCCAAGAAAGAGCCAAGTAACTGCTACCGTAAAACGCAGTATTGAAAATCGAGTACTGCAGTACGTTTTATGTTTCATAGCGAGTGTTGACAAGCTAGAACTTTAAGCCTGGTTTCTTTTGAGTCCGACAAGTCGGATCCGACATGACGGATCCGACTTGTCGGTCCGACACGCGAGTCTGCGTCGGGCGGCCGTTTTCTTTTGCATTTGGGAGCCGGACGCCGCCATCAGTGTCGGGCCAAACACGTCACTTGAATCGAATATTGTGATTGGTTCGTCCGACCTTATAGTACTTTTTGTTTACGCTCAAACAGCTATTGTGGTCATTTGAGAAAATTTGAGTTTATTTCCCTCAGCATGGCGCGAATGTTGATCTCACTAGACTTAATCAGCCTGCAGCCGTAACGTCTATGTAGACCCAAGCGCATTGGAGAGCTTCCCATAAACCAGTGCATGCCCGGCGATGCTGCAGCTTGGCTCGGGCAGGGTCACTCTGGCTTGGATTATGAAGCGGCGACGGCGCAAAATCTTCCCGTTTTTCCGAATCTCATGCGGCAAGACTGTTCTTTGAAGCATAATCGCTCTCCCAGCAATGTAACATGCGTCCACGTACGTAGCAGCGCTCTATGATTACGCAGAAACAAGCTCTCGACCGTTCAGCGCATCGCATTCTGATACGGTGCGCACGGGCTGTCTATTTGCGTCGTTGCGGCAAATGTTAGCGCTTCTTTCGTCAATTGCAATGAGCACTGGTATTTTAAATTCTGCGACGCAGGGTACAAAATTTTGGTATGGGAATATCGGCAGCATAGTTACCTTAACATCATGTCCGCATCTCTTAAACACATATTTACGTACTCATTTTGCGATTACGCGCCTGTGGAACTACGACAGTCAGCGATAGTATTTAGGAACTGGCAAAAACCGGAATAGTTCCACCGACCGTCGCCGCAGTGTTTTCGTTTTTTTTTTAATGGCGATGCCGGCTTTGACCTTCGTGTTTTACAACGAGATTACCTTTTCTGGACGACTGTACGAAGGCTCCCATCCAGGTCAACAGTTTTTGTAATAACTTCCACAGAAAACACAGCTAGGCACATTTACTTTGCTGCATGTTTCAAGTACATTTGTTTACAGTTAATTATGCTGATTCCGACACTACAGATTTTGTTTGCAAATTAGCACAGGCTTAGAACCTGGTCCGGGGTTTGTAAAAGCAGGCGTCCGTACACGTCTGCATGTGGTGGCCATATACCAGAACGCATGAGCGATTCATACAGCAGAATGGAAGTTTTTTTTTTTATCCCTCACAGGAGCAGGCCAGTCCCACCACCTGCACTTACTGGGGGTACCAGCCGTCTGGCCAAATAATTTCAAAAAATCAATTCACATACTGCCTCCCACCCTCCCCGCTCCTTTCTTGCAGCCAGGGTTACTGCTTGTTCATCGGATTGGAGTGAATAGCTGACACTCTCCTCCTACTTCTAATGGTCCCCATGGTAGTGCCCTTGGTCTTTCCTTTAAATTTTCTGTAATGAATTATTTCCATTGTAAATGAGCCTAGGCAGATCTCGCTATATGCTGGCAATTTCACAATTTCACGACTCCCCTCCTGGAGTCGTGTGGGCTACGGGGTTAAAACCAGATGACTGCAGTCTCCCTTCATATCATCAACAAAAAGAGTCCACTCACACTTTTTTACCCTTTTTCAGGAAAACTTGCCCGAAGCTCAGAAATGTACTCGTCTAGCTATTGTATAAACTAGCAACTTGAGCTGAAGTCACATATAAAAACCAATGTTTCCTCATCTTGTCATGAAGTCGGTTTTATAAAGCATAAACTCACGGATACTCCAGCAAAAGTTAAATTACTTTTGTACCCTACTTCAATTTAATAGAAACTTCAGTATGCCAGCACCGTCTCAGACCCCTATAGAGGAAATAATATCGAATTGGTTGAAAAGGCTCTAAGAAAGGCTGTTGACTTTATTTATTCTAAATATAATTGCACAAATTCTCTTTGTGAGGTCATATAAGCTTATGGGATTCGAATATTAGTCAAGGAGAAAGTTTTTGCATCTTACATTTGTTCACTGTTCAGAATTCTAACTATGGGCACACGGATTCTGTTAATGAGCTCATGCAAACTGGTGCGATTGAAACACTAGGGAAAAAAGAAATCTTAATGCCTTAAATTTTTTGCTGTTGTTATGCTACAAACTTGGCCTAGATACAAGACCACGACATACTTCAAAATAATATTCATCATTACCATTTTCATTCTTTCACCCATTCTACACAACGGTTGAAATTTTTTTTTCCCACATGTATTATCGACTGGAAAAATACGCCTGAACATATGTCTTAATTAATTTGAATACACAGAAGCAAATGTTTAGTTTAGTTTAACCTTTTGTTCTTTCTATTTGCTGCCACATGTTGTATCCTGAACTGCTGGTATCTATGATCTTGTTCACACCTTTATGCCCTTCCTTCTTGGGCCTCTGGTTCGCAGTACGCACTTCAATAAAAATTTAAAAAATTAGTGACAAGGGCAGCTGGAGGTGCTGAAGAAAAATTGGCTTCACACTAATTGCAGAAGACTCACGGCAGAACACGACGTGTATACGCCACACAAAATAAAACTCGCCGATATAATTTTATTCCAAAACAAGACCGCTGTACAAAAACAGATAGGCCCCAGAGATTTATAGATACATGAATAATTAAGCCGTAGTTATAAACAAAACTGGCTACGTTTTGTTAAGAGCAGTGATGCCTCAATGAGTTACCAAGGTCTTGTTCATTTCCGCAATTTCCACTTATAACGCGGTCTTCTGTTTTGAAATGAAGCCTCTTTCAGCCAAAGTTAGGCAAGTAAAGGGACAACAAAATGAGTTCCTTTGTTTAATGCGACCAAATGTACTAAGTATTACAGAATTGAAACACACAAGGTTAAGTGAACAACACTACATACAACAATAAGTTAAGTTTATGCAGACTTGAAAAAAAAAAAAAAATCAGCACTAGATGACGCTAAACTGCAGCACGGTTTATTGACATTTCATCGATAGGCACACAACTCGTAATGATCAAGTAGTCCCATGCATGTTGAACCCTTTCATTTTGCACCATTCATATTTTTCTTCTCCTGGGTTCCTTAAATATAAATTGATACTTGAGCATCATCACATACACTATGTTCTTGCAGTCAGTAAAAATTCTATGCACTCAACACCAATACAATGGCTTAGAGAGAGAGAGAGAGAAAAAATAACTTTAATGGAGACCAGCGATGTTAGCCGAGCCGTCGGCTGGCTTGCTACGCTAAATGAGAGAAGAAAAACAAACAAACAAACAAAATAAAACGTGAAGACGAAAAGATGTCTTTTGACGCGGCCAAAATTTTCAATGACAAAACTTTGTCCAGTTCTGTGCTCCGAAGAAACTCCAAAGGAGCTTTGATTGCACGTGCAGCCTGACTGGGACCCGACCATAAAGGCAAAAAGCAAAAATGCTCATGTCGAGATTTTGGCATAGTTTAAAGATATTTAGGAGGTCAAAATAAATCCAGAGTACTTTAATACGGCGCGCCTCATAGTCCAAGTGTAGCTTTGGTGCATTAAACCCCATAATCAATCAAATCAATGTAACCAGTTGAGAGGTAGAAAACACAGTTCATTTGCAGCGCCTTGCTTTATCTTTTTGCAAAAACACATGCCCGCTGCCAATAAAGCTGCAAGTTACTATAATGCCAAAACCATCAAAGTACTCCTCATAAAATCAAACGCTCTTACAATCACAGCTAAAACAGTCAGCTTCCGACCGTTCTAGTGCCCTTTTCCACTTCTCCCTACGCTTGGTGCCAGACAGAAGACAAAAGTGCTACACCCGTTCATTTGTGCCTCTGCACCTGGAATGGCAGGTCGACACACAGCCCAATCTAGGCATTCTTGAGCTCAGGACACCTGTCAGTTACTTTATGCACAAAGCGCAAGCACATGAGCTTAGTGCAACAGGGATGGTGTAGTGGAAGAACCACGCAAGGTAGACCGAGGCCATTGCTGCATGAAATGGGGCTGAAAGCTGTAATTGCGCGGAAGCCTTCCAGATGATGATAGTGCTGTTAGATAAATGATTTGGGAAATGAATACTGAAGACATTAGCTCCACAAATGGCGTTGCTTGCTGCGTCAGATAGGGTGAACACAGTAAATGAAAAAAAAATCTGGAAAGAGTATGTAGAAACAATGAATAAGAGGGAGAATGAAATAAATCAGGAACATTTGAAAAAATGGCAGTAGTAGGATAACAGATCTCAGGATCTCAAAGTTATAGAACGTCGACCAATCTAGAGCCTTTATCCGTAGCGCAGTGTCAGCATGACTGCTACAGTTCACAAAAGTGATTCAGTTCTGAAAAGTTTTTTCGTAGCAATCGCACACGAGTTCTTTTCGCTGTTTCGTGTTGGGTTGCATGCTGCGTGCAGTAGCACAAGAAATGACGCATGTTCTCTTTCATAGAGTAAGGGCGTTCTGCATTCTGCAGCCCGTCCAGCCTCTGCATAAGCGTTTTGGAAGAGGGTGCTCACTTTGTGGAGTGATTTTTTTAGTTTATTTTTTGATCTTCTGCTGTTGAATGAAGCTAGACCCTCAAGCAGGTGGACAAAAGGCTGAAAGTTGGTACACATAAAAACTGAGTGGAAGAAAAATGAGAAGTGAGCAAATGGTGTGTTAAAGCCAGGAAAACCTCGATGTCATTAGCAATGGTCTTGACCGCCACCGCCTTTGACACTTCTGAAACCTCTACCAGTTGGTATACAGTTGTTCATTTATTTTTAAGTGTGATAGTATGGCCGCGTGTTAAGCTTTTTTTGCACAACTTCAGCGTCATGCAAAAAGTCAACGAAAGAGGGCATGCCATGCAGTGAAGCTAGAAAATTTGAATGTCATGCGGCAAAGCCAACTTTTACTGCTCAATTATTCCCAAATTTTCAATACTCGAAAACATTCAGCACTTTGAATGATAAAAGTGCACTGCAAATCGAATAGCAAACAGCATTCGCAAAGTGTTTGAAATTTCAGAAATTTCCACGCCTCTATTGTATTTTTCTGTGTTTGGCGGGACCATCAAATAAATGGATGGACATTAGAAGGCGCTTCCTTGGAAGCCAATGTCACTATACCACTTGATAAGGCACTTTCTAAACTCCCCAGAATTGTGTCAGGACTACCGACGCTGTGATCAGAAACTACGACCAGCTAGGGATAGCAAAACTTGCGGACAGTACGAGTGAAGCTGATGCCGTTTACTACATGCTGCACTAGGCTGTTGCACGTTACTCTCCCAAGCTTCAGGTGGTTTTTGACATTTCATCGCACAGTAACTCACCGAAATATTTCAACAACTTTGAAAGTGGACTGAACCTGACCTCCGATTTAGTCAGTCTACCGGTGTATGCAATGGGCTTTCGAATGCGTGGTGGTGCTATTTGCTTAGCTGCACCGATGCCATCTGCACGGTTGCATTTTGCCGCATGGGCCGCGGCGTTCCTGATGTGAAATGTGGTTCGCAGTGTGGTGTTGGCAAGAACGTTTCGTTCCAAGTGGAAACGACGGGCCTTGAAGCTTTCACCTCACACTTTGTCCAATGCTTGAAACATTGCGCAGTGCTGTCTGCACCGCTGTCCGCACCTGTCTAACCGTTGGACAGGCGCTGATAACGTAGTCCGCTTTGCACTATCTCCGTGTGATCCCCATGCATTGATTTTCTTATTTTTGGGTTGCTTCAAAGGACCGTGTCTCGAGTTAGGAAAATTTTTCCACCCAAAGCTGCAACAATATTTGATATGGTAGCGGCGTGCGGGACGAGGCACTGGCTTTACCGAGCCACCCAGGCATGCTGCGCGCTTCTTGGGGAGTGCGAGAGACGGTGAGGTGCTCTGGCAACAGTGTTCTGGTGTGTTGAACGTATGACTGACGTCTACCTAAGCTCCCAATGATGGTGAGCAATTACGCAGAGGTTCTGGGCGGAAGCAATCGCGACATATGTATATAAAATTAGGTGCAGCCACGTCGACAAAGATTCGACCGATAGTTTTCAAGTGCTTTTTTTTTTATGTAGACGAGGTGGAAATTATAAGCAAAACAAGATTATGGAACACGCTTTGAATACTGCAAAAACAGCGCAGAGACGAGCGATAAACCATATTGCTCTAGTTTGCCAATCCATGTCTTCATCTCTGCGCTGTTCTTGAAGTAGTCAAATTGTATAGCTAACGTCAAGCTTTAGTGCATAAGCACAGAACGCGCTTGGTCATTAAAGAGCACTCGAAGACGACAAAAGAGTTGGATGCCCACAATTACCTGAAAAAAGGTTGCATTTCATGTACACGTATTCACCTAAAAACACTGGAAGTAGACAAGGCTGCGGCTGGATGCACAGTCGGGTTAGCCTCACCTTAACACATCGTGTTACAAGCATGTGCAAGGTATGAGGTGAAAGCTTTGACGGCCGTCGTCTCCACCTGAAATAAAATGGGCACACCTGATTTGGTACTGATTAAACCCATCATCGATAGCTTCTTTGCGAATTCGTTGCCTGAAGTCAGATCGTCTTCAAGCACTGCTCTAGCTATCGCTTCAAAACAGAAAAAAAAAGCGAAACGCTTCCTTTTGTTGTGCGGCCTGCTTTCGGATCTGCGGTTGCAGAAGTGTGCACAGCACAGTCCGAAATTTCGAAACAAAAACAATGCTGACTACTCCTTGTGACAAGGCATTCGCAAACCCACGAATCGAAAAAAACACTGCCCACGCGAACGTTCTTACCAACACCACGCCGCAAACCACGTTTTGCATCGGGAAACATGCTGCCTGCACGGCAGAATGCAACTGTGGATATGGTGTCGGGGCCGTCGTGTAGGTAGCATTGCTGCACGGCCAAAAGCCCAGTGCATACACCCTATTGCTGAACTCCCGAAGATACCAAGTGGCGCAAGGGTCGGATATCAAACAAACATTTTTAAAGGTTGGCATAAAACCGGTGGACAAAGATGCATTGCGTTTCCTGTGGTTTCAAGCAATACCAAAACCGGGTGTACCACTTTCACCAGTTTTGACTTGCTGTATGACCCGCATCCCTTTCAGAGTGATGGCTAACCCATTTCTACTTCCCGAAATGCTTCAACACCACTTAAACAAAGAGCAGTACCCTCAAACTGTGAGACATACACGGATGACGTGCTCACAGGAGCTGGAAGCGGGAAAGCTGCCGTGGAGCTGTACAAAAATGCCACTGAAATGTTTGAAGCAGTAAAATGCTATTCCAGTGATTTCAACGTGACTCCCGGGCTACCATGCATCTCGATTATTTGTCGGGTGTGCTGAAGGTTTTGCGACGTACGTGGGACCCGTGTGCCGACCACTTAACATTCTCTCTATGTATGGATTGTATTCATGGCATAGAACCATTCACGAATTGGCCCATGCTACAAACAACGGCGTGGATATGTGACCCACTAGGGCACAACGTGAAAACTTGGAAGTGTTGGTAAGCATGTTGAACCCTAGCCTAAACGACATGACAAAGCAGCGCTTCGTGTGTCCTGTTGCTATCGTACTGCGTCTTGTCATTTGCGCTGAGGTTCAACATGAACCACTGGGAAGGGAGGGGGAGGGGGGGCTTTCTTTTTTCATTGTCCATGCCAAGGTCCTGTTCCACGAAGTATGGCGTAAAAACATCGACTTCAACACGCTACCTACCAACAGCACGGCGGCCTGGAAGGTAGCTAGACGGACTCCCTATCTCCCTGAGGTTCAAGTACCCTGGTACTACAGGTCGCAAACAAATGGAGGGAGGACGGACTGCTTTCACATTTCTGCTGATACCCGTCCAATGCCATATGAGGCAGTTGCCTACCTCACCCTGGAGGGTGAAAACGGTACAAGATCGACAACTCTGGTAAGCAAACAAAGGGTTGCACCAGGCAAGGAAATTACACTGGCGAGACTGGAACTGATGGCATGCCTGCTCGCTGGTCGATTGTATGGCTATATTTTGGAAGCACTCAAGCAACAGCCTTCAAACATCTACCTACGGACAGATTCAACAACAGCACTCTATTGGATTCATGAAGATGTTGGCCGCTGGAAGCAGTTCACACGCAACTGAGTCACTAAAATTCAACGCCTCGCGAACAAGTGCGTATGTAGACATCATCCGGGAAGAGAAAATCTAGCTCGCGACATCCCAGCCATGCAGCTGGCCAAAAACGCACTGTAGCGGAGCAAAGCACTGTGGATTTGTCCCGCATGCATATTGGGAATGAGTGGTTCCGAAAGCGATATACGATGAAATCGAACTAGGGGAAAGGAAGAAAACAAGATCATTGCCAGCGGCAACATCGCCACCTACTGAGTCGGGCGTGATCGATCTGGAACACTACGGCAAAATCTTAAAGCTAATCAGAGTCACAGCTCGGGTTTTTCAGTTCATCGCTAGAACCAAACAACAAAGCAGCAAATTGGGACCCCTCATATCTGACGAGCTTAATCAAGCTGAACGATACTGGATATGTTGGGAGCAAAAAGGGATTCTCAAAAGAAGTCACGTGTGCCGCCCACGGAACACGAATTACCCCCAACTCCGCTTTAAGAATGTTCACTGATGATTGACAGTGCTGGCATTTTAAGAGTTCAGGGAAGATCACAACATAGCCAACTTTGGTGTGGCTTAAAGCAAACAACTATAACAATAGCCTAATTAGGCATTTGAAAAGGTTTATGATAGAAACCATTTTGTGAACCTGGTGTGTAAACACTACTCACAGGAATATGTCATGACTGCATGATTACATTACAATAACCATGTGCTTCATTAGTAAAGGTACTTTTTCGGATAGTGGTGCATGGAAGCTTTACCTAGCGCATATATGCGGCATACGTAAACAAGCAACAGCTGCAAGTGAAATGACCACGAAAACTAGTCCCAAACGGAAACAGCATCTCGCATGAAGCACACATCACGTAACCAGGCAGTGCTGAACGCGAAAAAAAAAAGCACAGCCTGGACACACACTGCAGTTGCTGTACAAAGCACACTTGCCACCACATCACGCGGCCACAGAATAGGCGAACTAGCGGAGCACTCACGACGCTGGCTTGGGAACGCTGCAGTCCACCAGCGGCACTAGAGCACTGGGAACACCCTCACATTTCAAAACGCACAAACACCGCCACACATCGCTACCAACTGCGCAGATATACAACGGGAAAGTTATGTAAAAGGTGCACCCCTCGGATGCGATGTGTTTCTTGCAGTATCGGAGCTAGCGGCGCCGCAGCTTCACAGACACACATTCAACTCCGGGAGAACTGCGACGCACCACACACGGCTGATCGCGAGAGCCGAACTTCGACACATCAAACAGATAACAGCACGGCGTACACACTTGATATGAAAAACTTGCACTGTACACAAGCGCTGACCGCCACTGCGCGTTGCTTTCACTCACAGTGACCATATTTTGAACGTTATCGATGATCCAAGCGCGGAGACAGACCTTGACAGCTCGGAGCGCGCGAGAGCGGGGCCACGATGAATTTGGACTTATCAATCGTCTCGCGCTAGCGATGAGCGCGACGAGCGTATCTCTACACACTTGATAGAGAACGAAAACACGGCGCACCACTCTGCAGACGCTGGTACTGGTGCCTTTTCTGCCTCGGCTCCACACAAAGCGCGAACATTTGAAATAGACGAACGATAAACGCGTATCGCAGTACCGACTCAGGACCGGGGTGGTCTGTCGTAACTTCTGCAAGTCGTTGTCGTTTTTGATATCACAATCAAGTTGTGCGACGTACACCGTCCCCGCAGCTCGCCGCCGCCATGTTGCCGAAGGCCGATGGGCGTAGCCAACTCCAGCCGGACGGCTCCAGCCGGACGGCTCCAGCCGGACGGCTCCAGCCGGACGGCTCCAGCCGGACGGCTCCAGCCGGACGGCTCCAGCCGGACGGCTCCAGCCGGACGGCTCCAGCCGGACGGCTCCAGCCGGACGGCTCCAGCCGGACGGCTCCAGCCGGACGGCTCCAGCCGGACGGCTCCAGCCGGACGGCTCCAGCCGGACGGCTCCAGCCGGACGGCTCCAGCCGGACGGCTCCAGCCGGACGGCTCCAGCCGGACGGCTCCAGCCGGACGGCTCCAGCCGGACGGCTCCAGCCGGACGGCTCCAGCCGGACGGCTCCAGCCGGACGGCTCCAGCCGGACGGCTCCAGCCGGACGGCTCCAGCCGGACGGCTCCAGCCGGACGGCTCCAGCCGGACGGCTCCAGCCGGACGGCTCCAGCCGGACGGCTCCAGCCGGACGGCTCCAGCCGGACGGCTCCAGCCGGACGGCTCCAGCCGGACGGCTCCAGCCGGACGGCTCCAGCCGGACGGCTCCAGCCGGACGGCTCCAGCCGGACAATTCGCTCGCCGAGCGAATTCGACCTCGGCGTCCAACTTGGCCCGACAGGGCCCCCCCGACAGAGCACGACAGGCCCAGCCGGACCATGTTGTGCTCTGTCGGACTCAAAAGAAAACGGGCTTTAGGCTGAATATTTTCACGCGGACATGTGGTAAGGCTGGTGCTAGGTGCTGTATTTAGTAAGCACCGTGTATTTAGCATGATAGTGAACTTTGTTTTACTTATTACAGGCGATACGGCGTAAAGGTGTTTCCCGTGGATGTTTCCGGTGTTTCCGGCGTTTCCGGCTGATGCAGCAGAGACAAGCTTTCCACGGCTATTATTCTACAATAGTGCTGTTCAACAACATATTGTGATCGCCTGGCGTTCGACAGCCGAAAGAGAGCAAAGATGCCTGATGCGGCAGACAGCTGTAAGTATTAAACACTTCATCTTTGGTCACTTTGCCATAGTCATCTGGCAAATAAAAAGGTGTCTTTTAGCCTTCATGATGTCATTTGCATACACTTTTGCTTTCTAGCATCAGCTGACCTTAGTTGTGTTTTATTATAAATGTCATTAGAGACATAACACGACTGCATAACCAACTTTCTGCTTGGTTAAACGTGTGTCGCTTCCACTGCAGTTCATTAATGCTGTAGCTGTTTCAAAGTGCCAAACACTGCAGTATTTTTTAACAAACTTATTTGGTCACGAGTAAGAGGCGATGTACAGCTTCATTATTGATGGGGATTAGAAATGCGGCAGTGCGGCATTTATTTTCTGCTTGCCTCTTGTTGCTCTCCATGATTCGGCCTTGTTACTGTTCACTGATCCCATGATTAATTCCAATAACGAGAGGCTGACAGTTTTGCTGTAAAATTGCTTGTCTTCAAGCCACCCTTTTCGATAACATCTAGTACTAGCAGGTGGGCCTGAGGTTGCAGGTTCTCTTGTTGGTCTGGCTGCCTTTTCTGGTAGAGGTTGAAAAAAAAGAGGAGGAGGACCCTGTTGGTTTAAAATTTCAATAGGTGATCAGGACCCCGATGCTTTAAATTAATCCGTGGTTGGTCTCGTTCTTCTCAGGTGGCTTTTCAGTGACAGTGCTGTTTAGCCTGACCCTTCTGGTGAAAGAAAAGCCAGAGGCTTTGCTCTCAAAGCTGGTGTGCATATTTTTCTTCTGTATGATAAGTAAGTAAAATCTAGAGTAGTGCTTGGGAATTATGCTAAATATTCAATGTGTAGGCCTGCCAAGCTGTATCTGTGTTTTATGTGGAGCTTTGATATTTTTTTCCCTCTACAACTGTTTAGGTGAGATTTTTCGGGCGGTCAGTGTGCCAACATTTCCCATTGATACGTATGCCGTGCATTTACTGGGTGCGGCAGAAACTGTGAGAAAGGCTGTTGCTCCTGCTGGCAGGACATCTAGTAGTCGAGCTTGGTATTTCGGCACCTAGTCTTGTTTGACAATCAGTAAAACTGCATTATTGTTCTGTGTGATCACAACAGCTGTTCGAGCAGAGCACAACAGAGTACATGCAAAGGGAGCAAAAAGTGCAGTCCCACATACTGCACATGTTGCTAACGCCGTACCTAGGTCATTTATTTTGTGGATGGTTGAGGTCAAACACTGATACAGGCAAGGCAAGAAATCGCTTGCAAACGGGACATCCCCCTCGGGGATAAATATCCCTGAGGGATAAATTTAGCTCTGTATTTAAAGGGGAAATGAAGACAAAGTACAGGTTTGGTTCATTTGCAACGACATCAATAATGCTTTTTTTATTGCAAGCTTCAAAAAATATTCCGGATATTAAGGAGAGCAGATGAAGCAGTGGCTGGTCCCCAGCCATTTTCCTGCAACACCTCTGACATCGCAGCATCTTGTTTGTGCAACGGGCAGCCACTGACCAAAGCAAATGCCAATTTAAACATTAATTGGTGATTGTAGTGCAATGTTCCTGATTGTAGGATTTAACGCGCCGATGCAATGCAGGCAATGCATACAACTTGAATGTTAATGTGCAGTTAACACACTGAAAACTATGGTTTTCGTGCTGTCCACTCTTTGTGTCAGGCCTGCACATTATCTGTCGCTGTAGCGTGAAATTTGAACGCTTTTCAATACTTCTTGTGTTTTCTTCGGCTAAAAAAAGGTCTTCTGTGGCTGGAATGGAGCTGAGTGAGTTACCCAAAGATAGTTCTTTCAAATTGAATAAAGTTTTATTTTGTCTTAATGGTCTCTGTAACTGCAGGCTTGGGTTGTGCTGGGAAACCTAAAGCTAATACAGTAAAAATTGCGAGAAATGCGGGGATAAAAAAAACACCTTTTTAGTAAGGCTACATCTTGAGAACTGCATTATGAAAGCATGGATATGGCTTTAAAGTAAAAGATCCTTAATTTGAATTCGAAGGGGACCATAAAATGGTTCGAATTAAGCGGAGTTCGAATTAGCGGGCGGGCACTTGAATGAATAGACATCGTGCCACACTGCGCGGGCAGAACACAATGAAGCCACCGCTGGAATCGTGATCGCCGATTAGATACTACACGTTTGTTGCGCATGCCCCGAGATCGCAAGCCAAAAGCAGCGACTAAGGCACAAAGAAAACCTGCACAGGTGTGCACCGTTGCAGCGAAATAAGCCATCGCAGCAGCAAAGCGAGCGCGCTAAGCTGTTGTTTTTCTGTTTCATTGCGTTGCATCTCTAGTAATATTGGTTTGTTTTGGATTTTCAACACATTGTAAACTCTCTGGGCCGACGTATTCTGTGGGGAGCGAAGGAAACCAATGGATCTCAGTTCGAATTAATCGTTCTGGATACACCAGAGTTCGAATTATCGGGCGTTTTCCCCCACTGAAATATACAGGGCTTCGTCGCGACCAGGGCGTCAGTTCAAATTAACTGTAAGTTCCAATAACGAGATTTTACTGTATTTGACTTTTAGTATTTAGCTACTGTCATGGATAAAATCAGCATGAATGGCATTGTAGACAAGTGTGGGATGCACTGGGGTTTTTGCTGGACTTTGCTTGCCCCTTTTACTGAAGTCACAATGCCTGAAGCAATGACTCATAACAAACACTTAGTGCAAATATTCGAAGCATTCCAGGCACTCAACTAGCCAGCCATTGCGAGCACATCAGAAGTTTCTGCAGACGTTACAAAACTGCCTCATAGTGGATTGCTGACCTCCAGAACTTGAGGGCCTGAAATTTGTGGTGTAGTAACCATCCATCAAAGCAATTCAAATTTGCTTAAGAAGGGTGTATTTTGCCTCATCAGTGGACAATTGTGAATGTCACATTGATCAATCGTTAACATAGTCACTAAATTATTAGCTTTAAGTGTATAGACTACTAATTAGCCATTCGTTTTCCTGAGGATCGCTTTGTACAGTGGTTGGGTAAAGCAGGTCATGCAGTGAATGTGTCCACTGTGGAAGGAAGAGCAAAATCCTGTTACTTGTGTTACCTCTGGTACTTGCATTTGTGTGCTTTTTATGCAGGAGCCAGGAGAGACTTCCCCTTACCCCAGGATAAACTGTGGAGGAATCTGGAGCCATGACTGTGCAGTTTGAAAAGCTCCAGCTGACGGCTACGGACATAGTGGACGGGTTCGCTTTGATTTTTTTGCGGTCTACTGGACCTTCAACATCCAGTATGCCCCAAAGGCAAAGCGGACCTGTCTGCTTTTTGAGATGATGCTCGGCCTTCTACCGACAGAACAGATGGTTTCGGTTATAAAAGCAGCGACTGCAATACAGGTGAAGCGACGTGTGTGAGGAAAGCAATGATGTCAAAATAAAGCATGAATTGCACTGTGAAAACGATTTGTCCACTTTTCTTGGCTAAGCACAAACGACAGCTTTTTTTGAAAAGACGCTTTGCTATGTTTACCTGCGAAGTAATTTTACTGTATTTCATTTTGGAAACTGGAAGGAAAGAGGGCTGACACTAATGCTGTTGTGGATGCTAAAGTGTAGTCTTGTAAAAGGTAACATCGTACTGCCTCTGAATAGTAGAGTTTGGCACCTTGCACGTAGTGCATAGATCCTGCTTCAAAGGAATACATTAGTTCTGACAGAGAGTAAGCTAGCCCTCCTTGAGGAGGCATTGTGGGACTCTGGTTGAAAGAATACAATGTTTCTGAAAAGAGTAAGCTAACCCTTCCTGGTGAAGTATTGCGAAATGCTGTTTGGTGGAATAAGGTAATTCTGAGGGGGTGTAAGTTAACCTTCTTGGCAGAGGTATAGCAAGATTCTGGCAAAGAATGGTATAACTCCCTGACTAGAGGAATTATTCCACCCGTGGTGAAAGAATTGCCGGACGCGGTTCCCGCAACTCCTGCGAAAATACCCCGACCCCCTCTCCGCGAGAGGCCGGCGACTCCCTTGTGAAATGTAAGGCTATTCTGCTAAAAAGTGAGTTGCCTGATGCTAGAAAATGGAATCGTATATGGGGCAAGGCTTTCTATTCCCTTTGTGAATTGGGGGACTCCTTTACTTCTTAGAGTGTGGGTACGTGCCAGTTAAGGAGGGAAGAAGTAGAAGAAGAATAATCTCGCTCGAGCCTGCCGTGCCGCATTGAAGAAGAACAAGTTTGACAACGACAGTGAGCGAAAAGTCGTGCGATTATGCTCCAAAAGACACTGGAGGACAAGAACGGGGAGGTGCAGAACCCTGCCGTCGGACGCCAACCGCCCGACTCAGTGAACGGTGCCAGCGCGATACATTCGTCGACAACCTCTGCAACAATATGGTCATCGCTAAAGTACAGCTCAGCCACTCTTCTAGCATCGACCTGAAGACGGTCGTTGGTGGGTTGTCAACCTGCAGCGGGGGTGCCTGGAGGTTTCCTCGTCAGGGTGCATGGTTGAAACTTCACGGAGAACAGGAGGGTATGGTGGTGCAGCTGGGGACCCCGTCCATCCCGGGGGACCTTATGAGCCACGTCAGCGTCATCCTGCTCCTGCGCCACCCATCCATACAGGAGGCCTGCCGCTACAGCCGACCTCGACGCCCCGACTGGCTGTCTGCAAACGCCCCATCACCGCCTTTGGCTTCCTGGTGGTGAGTTGCAGCCAGACTGTCTACACAAAAGTGGTAGACACACACTTGGAATAACCGGCGAGAATCCCGCCCGCGTCCATAACAAGGACGTACATTCAGTGCATCCGAATGGTCAGCTGACGGGCGGGATATCGCCTAGGCTGGGTGACCACCAAGAGCACCTGAGGCAGCAAATTGAGGAATATACTTTCTAGTTGAAGGCGACAAAACTTAAATAGCGAAAATCTCGCCGTGTTGTGATTATATGATGTATAGTATAATTTTATATGAACTACAAAGTATATGAAATAAAACCATGGAAACCGCATTATTGTGTGCACATGTTAATTCCGTTTTAGTTTAGCTGTGGTTTTCCTTACCACGGTGATGAAAATGATTTATGATAACGTACGGACAAATTGCCGCTTGCAAAGAGTGATGCATCACTTTCGAGGATGGAATATTATGACGGTGGATTGATACATTCTAGCGGGCACGCACACGCACGCACGCAAGCACACATACACACGCACGCACGTACGCATACACACGCACGCCCGCGCGCGCACTGAGAATATGTATATATACATCGCGTACCGAGCGGTGGCCAAACTGCGCAAAACTGCATGCCATCGACAGGGCCTCTCGATGAAAGAGAGGTCCTCCATTTCATCGAACAGCCGGGAGTAGATAGCGAGAGTGCGCCGGCACATCCGGCTGGTCTATATCGATGTTCTGGCGTTCGCGTTACCGCCGACTTCGCCTTCTTGCGCTCTATACCGGCCGTGGCGAAGCCTTCCTGCTGCCATCTCTGCTCGCCAGGGGTGCTTTCAATTCTTTCGGCACGTGCAGTACTATGTCATCTAAGAAGAACCTGGGTGTTGTGTGCATGTGGTGCGAGCGAAAATACCTTCTCGAGGAGACGAGGTTCGAGTCGGTCGAGGAAGCGGAAGGACAGGGGATGTCATGTGCAGATTGTGGCTGCTGGGTTCGCGCCTCGAGCGGCTCGTAGAAGAAAAGAAGCAGCTCAGGGTGCAAGTGGGCGAGTTACAGAAGGAGCTGAAGGGTGGAAGGAAGCAGCGGGAGGCACTCGAA
Source organism: Haemaphysalis longicornis (assembly GCF_048455015.1). Taxonomy (NCBI): domain Eukaryota; kingdom Metazoa; phylum Arthropoda; class Arachnida; order Ixodida; family Ixodidae; genus Haemaphysalis; species Haemaphysalis longicornis. The sequence continues at coordinate 250,350,731 of NW_027526203.1, forward strand.
GAGAGTTTGGCGCAAATGGAGGGCAAGTCGGGGACAGGGGACATTGCGGCAAAGAATGACGTACGCCGCAGGGCACGCGCGCCGAGGATGCTTGGCCCCGAGGCGGGAAATCGGAAGGAGGACAGGGACGCCACACCGGAAAACGATGGCGGACGGGTCGGCGCTGGTCACCGGGACGGTACCAGTGCTGCTGTGGCAAAGGAGGATAACCGACCTATGTGGAGGCGCTGACTCAGACACAGCTGGGTCAGGTAGCCGTGCCGGATGGGGTGGGGGGGGGGGGGTGGGGGGGGGCAGTCAAGAGAAGGGAAAAGGGATCTCCAAACCAGTCGGAGAGCTGGTTGGTCGTTAAAGACAGCACGTGGAAGATAGCGTCGTAACCATTGCAGGAGATTCAAATATGAAGAGAAGCGGCCTTGCCGTAATGGAAAGGGTACAGGGTGATAAGGGTGTCAAGGTGGGGTGGTTCCGCGGTCAGACGATGCAGACAGACTGGGATAACGAAAGCGACGGAGCAGCTGGCCTTGTCCAGACAAACTAGAAACCTTGTGGTGATTGCCGCGGGGCTTAACGATGTTCTCAACTGAGGAGGGGAGAGAAAACTTGGCCTGGAGGTAGCGAAAGGGGTAAAGCATCTGCGGGTGACGGCCCCAGACGTGCTGATTGAAGTATGCACCATGCCGGATGTGACGAAGCAGGGCGTGCACACCGAACGAGCAGCACGCGCAACAGCGAGATTACGGGGCGCGGCAGGGAACTTGGGCTTGGAGTGATAGATGTAAACAGGGTAATAAACAGCACTGGATACAGGCAAGCTTTCCAGTGGGATGGGATTAACTTCAGCCCCAGACTTGGAATTAAGGTAGGGTGGCGCACAGGGGGGCGAGCGGTAGCTTTTTTTAAGGTGCCTCGAGAAGCTAAAGGTCGTATTCTGAATACCTCCTCCCCTCCATTTGTTTCCTCCACTCGGCTAAGGAGAGGAAGCGACGATGCTTATGTATGGGGCAATCGGTTTCAAGGATCTCCTTCACTGCAGGCTCGAATGGGGGAAGGTCTCAGAATGCTAGGGCCAGAGCAATTTGGCTTCCGACCATCTTGTGATCAGCTCTTGTTATCTTACGAAGTACCTCCACACTTTGCACAACACTTGGATTTGTATTTTTTTTTATTTCAATACCTTCAATGCCCGGAGAACGTTGCAGAAGGGAGTGGAAATTGGCATTAGCAAAAGAAAAAGCAATAGTGAACAAATCATTGAGAACAACAAAAACAGAAACAATAGTGTACAACAAAAAAAACGAGCATCATACACAACAGAGTTGACAGCATAAATGCAATCATAAGAAACAAAAGTAATTTTCATTGCGGCAGTCTTAAACGAAGGCACATTGATTATACAAGCTATTATTTGTTAAACCAATTGCGTTTTTTTTTCGCCTCCTCATAGCGCTTGCTGCAACCGACCTAAGCCGAACGAGCAAGCAGTGTTGTTTATTAATGAGATCATTTCTACTACTGAACTCGAACTGCAAGCCATCCTCCTTGGTGCCCACATGATCCCAGAGGTTATAGCTAAAAATACAACTCGAGTTATAATCTTCACCAATAGCCTCGAAGCCATCAAAGCGTTACGCACCCCACCACGACGACACACTACGCCTCATCGTATAAAAGAACTCTGTGGAACCTTCCAGCGTGACCATAACATCGATATACGAGCTCAGTGATACCTGGCCACACAGGTAACCCCTGGAATGAGGAGGCCCATAGGGTGTCGAGGGAGACAATTCTCAACCACCCCTCGGGAGTCTGCAGCGCCTTCTCTTCCACATATCCCTTTCCCTAAGGAACGCAGGAAAACACTTCGACAACAAAGCCAGAAAGAACTCAGAGCAACGATTCTTGAACTACAGCCCCTGATACCCCGCAACATACCACGAGCTGCACTAGTTATTTTTACAAAGGCCCGCACGGATTACGCCCTTCGCTGGGAACACTACCGCCAACACAAGAACGCACAAGTTCCACCAGACCGGCTTCAGTGCTCCCTGTGCCACCAAGATATACCGACAATCAGCCAATTGCTGTGGTCATGTAGGGCCCTGAAAGGAATCCGAGCAAGACACAAGCCCCCTGGCGTCACATATCTGCAGGATTGGCTCTACCCAAGAAATAACATCAATGATGTGCTGCTTGGACTGTGGGCCTTCGTGAACGAGGCTTACCTCGTCAATAGAAGTTGAACTTCATCGACCCTGAACCCAATCCCGTTGTTCCCCCAATAGGCGAGAGCGCCACCCTTTCTATAATAAATTTATTCATTTAGTAATTTTTTCCTAACTTGGGCCTTTTCATGTCTATTTTGTATCCTTCTTTTACGGAAGAATGCATTCCTTATTCGCAGAATATTCCTTCCGCAACTCCAACCAGCTCCCTTACCTGTTTTCCTTCTGTGTTTGCATTGAAGTTGCCCATGATGATAAAGTAAGCAGTTCTTAATTTTTGTTTCATTGCCAACTCAATATCCCCATTAAATTTTTCCAAAATTTCATCGTTGTAGGTGGAGGCAGGTGCATGTACCTGGATCACCTGAAACCTGTATTTTTCATTACGCCGAATGACAACCGACCGCGGCTAAAAGAAGCGGGATAAAGTTGCGGCGGAGTAGCTTCTGTACGTGCACAATGTCCAAAGAACAGATGTTTCACTCGCGTCAAGTGTGCATCGCATTATGGGGTAACGAGAAACAAAAGCAGGGCGAAGGGCCAGCTTGCTTCATTGCTAGATTCACCAGCCCAGGTGCCGCTCGTCTGATTTCGTTTACATTTTGTATAGTGCTTCTCACAAAGATTTACCCGTCGTACCGTACACCCAAGAATGCAGAAACCCAGCATTTACGTACTCTACGTCCAAAGGCCTACACTTAAGTTCCTATTCGCAATGTTTTATAAGCGGAGAGGGGTATCAGGTGAATTATTCTGTTTTACACGGCGAAAGAAAGGCTAGTGGTAACAAGATTTTATTGCGGCGCGGCTATATTCGTAAGTGTTATGACTGCAGCTGGGCCGAAATTATTCGTGCCGCTCCGCTACCGCACGCCTCATAGGCTGTATCTTTCCTTTGAATTTGTTACACAACAAAATACCTTTGAGACTGGGTAGTCACAACTTGGTTGAAACAGTTCAGTGACAGCACCCTTGCATGCAACCACTGGCAGGTGACGTGAAAACTGCGACGTGAAAGACAAGGCATGCGACTGTGCAGTGTTCACGAACAATGGCGTACGAACTTGATTGATTGATGTAAGGTTTAACGCGCCGACGCAACGCAGGCGATGAGGCGCGCCGTAGTGGAGGGCTCCGGATTAATTGACCACCTGGAGAGCCTTAACATGCGCGCAAAACTCGCCCACACCGGCGTTTTTGCTTGTCGCCTCCATCAAAAACGCGGCCGCCACGGCCGGAAATCGAACCCGCGACCTCGTGCTCAGCAGCGCAACGCCTTAGCCACTGCACCACCACGGCGGGTTGGCGTACGAACTTAGGCGAGGAAGTATAGGTACGAAGGCGACCAGCTGATTTAAATACGGCCTGCAGAAAGTGGGACAAAATTGGAATACAAAGAAAAAAAAAACGTGACTTTGGAGCCTTTCGCGTTTCTTTCGGAGCCTTTCACGCGAATTAGCCGACATTACGTTGACATGAGAGTTGAAATTACGTGCGCGCTATACGAGCGAAGTGCTGGATGTGCCGGAAAGCTAGCGGCCAGATGACGGGCAGATGCTACGCTACGAAAGTTTTCAAATTAAAAGGCTGTGTGACTTGAAATCGGCGCATGAGAGGTGGTGATGGCTCGGCGCATGTGCATCAGCTCGGTGCAAGCCCCGGCTTTGCAGCGCGGGTAAACCTAGTTTGTACCCGTGTTACCGTGTCACCCCGCAATTGCAGAAGAGACCCCGTGCAGCGCTCATCACCCGGGTCTCGAGAAACGAGAAACGAACGACTATTCGATGCTTTATCCAACCTCGAGTGCAGCCTGTCTGATTGCCACCGGCAATGTCTTCTTCCTTATATGCTGCTATTCTATTCAAGCTGGCCCACTGCTAGCCTCTAATCTCTGCCTCCGTTTTAGGGGCTTGTAGTCAAGTCAAGGAAACATGCGGGATGGCCCAAATGTCTAAACCGTGTGTTTAGTCAGGTATGGAACTTCCGGCGCGGAAACAAGTGTCTACTGCTCAGTGGGATTTCATGTGTACACACGTCACAGGATTCAGATACCTTTCTTTATAGAGGCGAGAGAACCATATCTGACGGAACTGTTGGTTTTTTTCTTTACTCGATTAGCCTGGACCTAGAGCCACAAAAGACGCCTCCGAAGGGAGATACGGGGCACGGACAAGCAAAGGATGTAGACGTTCCCCAAGACTCCCAAAGTCCCACCTGCTGGTTTGCTTCTCTCACCCGTCAGTCCCGCAGGACGGTCAGAGCCGACAATCAACTGAAGTGGTCCCACAAGCACCCTTTCCATTCCGGGCTTTTTCCAGGAGTCAACTTGGGAGGACGATCCGTGGTGTTGCCACCAGGCGACGAGTGCGTTGTAACGCAGAACCACGTGCATAAGCAACGGTAGCGAAAGCCTCGCGTCTTATTGCGTGCTGCTTTGGAAACGACGGCGCACGCCTATGCGAACACTTTCCACGCCAGCGGCGCAACGAGCGTGTTTCAATACCAGAACGCATCCATGTTACTTGTGCCTCCGACGCCTTCGGCCGGCCGGTATTAAAGTCATTTTATTGTACGGCTTCAAAGCGAGAGGGCACCCAACGCGTATATGACACTCAACGCCACCGATTTGGTTCCAGCCGTTCCAAGCGATCCGAGACACCCGGGCATCCGCACCCCGCGGAGAAGCGCGATTGGAGTTTGCCTCCTCTACCACTAAGGCTGTGTGTCCTCTCTTCACCTTCTAAAGCGAAAAATGGAGGATTAAGGGTTTGTGTGAAAAGGGTTTGAGATTCTGAGAGTGGCTTTTGTGATTGCAAAATTCTGGTATAAGAACCTCTCCCCCCCCCCTCCCCCCCATGATACCAACCTGTGCTTGCACTGCACAACACGCCGGTTTGGCGGGAAATGCGCTACATGGCTGGAACTCGTGACCGTGCATTTTGTATCGCCATTACTGTTCAAACAAATTCTGCGGAAATTGAGAGAATTATCTACTAACGCCTACCATACATAAGCCGCTTGTCCTGAGTGCGAGATTTTTGCAGCCAAATTCCTGGGTTTTTCGAAATCCTGCCAGACCAATTACGGTCATTTACGCTATTATGACTATTAGAAGTGCAACATTCGGGAAATCTGCATTATTGTGGAAATTGAAAAGTTATACATTTTGCCATTTTCTGTAGTTGCTTAATATTTTTCTTATTTTTTCCGTTTTTCAAAATTTCGTTCAACCAATTATCTCCATTTACGCTATTATAACGACTACAGGTGGCACTTTACTGAAATATGCATTATTTTAGGAATGCAGGGCGTCACAAGGTTCGCCATTTTCCGTAATTGTTTTATACATTTAAAAATTTTTCTAGTTATTCAAAATTTCGTTCGATCAATTATCTCCATTTATGTTATTACAAGGATTACATTGCGGACTTTCCCGAAATCTGCATTATTGTGGAAACGCAAGGCGTTAAACGGTTCGCCATTTTTCGTAGTTATTTTATATTTTTATTATTTTTCTGGTTTTTTCAAAATTTAGTTCGCCCAATGATCTCCATTCACGCTTATATAACTTAAAATTTCACGAAATCTGCATTATTGTGGAAATGCCATGTGTTATACGTTTTGCCATTTTCTGTAATTTTTAAATATTTTCGTCATTTTTTAGTTTTTCCAGAATTTATTTCGATCATATTGCAACGATCACATTTGGAACTTTCGCGAAATCTGCATTATTGCGGAGATTCAGGGCATCACACACCTTTCGCCAATTCCCGTATTTTTGTACTTTTCTTATTTTTTAGTTTTTCAAAATTTCGTGCGAGCAGTTATCTCCGTGTACGCTATTATAGCGATTACAAGTGGAACTTCCACGATATCTGCATTTTTGTGGAAATGCAGGGCGTTACATGGTCCTGGATGTGGGGGTATTCGGAAAAGAATGCTACGCATTAAAATATCTTCATTACTGAGCCAGTGTTCATTAAGTGCAGAGAACTTTAGGGGCTTGCCTTGTTGTCGTTGCTCGCTCGCTGGACCCAAGTAGAGCCCCATGGCGTTCCGTTGTCGCGGTGTAACCCAGAGGCTTGGAAAGCCAAGCGGGCTATATAGTCATAAGCGTTTGAAATTCGTGAACCGCTGGCGCTTGTCATACATCTCCCCGTTGTTTAGCGCAAAGAAAACTTTAGGTACATTTGAGGCAAAACATACGTAATTAACCAGCAGCGCCTACGTTCATTTACTAAGGAACGCTCGTTGGGTTGGTTTTTACTATAGTAAGCAAAAAAAAAAAAAAGTGGCAGTGCAACGCCGGCACGTGCGGGAGGAAAAGCAACCACAAAAAGAACAGAGCTCCCGCTGGCGCAGTTTCAGGCAGGGGGCGCGCGAGCACTGCGAAGGCGCGAAATTTGAAATGCGTTGAATGGTATCAGTGAGCGGATAACAGCGCTACAGCCCATTATGGCGAATCACTGCTCTGCACTTCCGACAGCTTTCATTTCGAATGGAATGGCTCTAATTTTTTTGTAATTTGTGTCGCTAATAATATATACACTGAAGTGAACACTGTCTTGTAAAATTGTATGTGGTGGTCGCTTTTCTAAAAGAGGCGAAAAACAAAAACGCCTGTGTGTACGAGATTTCGGCGCACGTTAAAGATCCCCAGGTGGTCAAAATTATTCCGGAGCCCTCCACTACAGGGCGTCTCATCGCTTGCGTTGCGTCGGCGCGTTAAGCCGTACAATCAAATCAAAGCAGTTTCAAAATTGTACAAATGAAACGACTGTAGGTATTTTTCGCTGTTTGGTTCGTATGTTCGAAAATGGTGGATGTTTCAATAAGGCTAGGCCTTGTTCATACCTTTAATGCTAAAAGCTCCCCTCGGCAGTGCCTCGTTTTGGCACCTTCTTTTTTGAGCACCTATTTCTATGCTTGTTCTTTTCGACGAAGTTAGCACAAAAACATTGATTCGATCGGATTTTATGTCGGGAGCCCTAAGCGGGGGGTGGGGGGGGGGGAAGGGGGGTGTATTTGTACTTAGAAATCTCTTTTAGCAGTTTGAGGAAAAATAAAAAGGCATTTTGCTTCTATTTTTGCCACACTTTCGTTTTACAACTTTTCTTTTTACACTTTCGCTTTATATCAGGCGGGAATACACTCGATGTCAACTTCGAAGCCAGTGTCAAACTTGTTGACCACGAATGTGAATTTGCTTACGTTCAATGTTCACTTTCTGTCCTTGTGGATCAATCCTGTCACCAAGTAAACATATATCAATGAAGGCAAGCTGTCAAAATGCACAACGTGAAATGATTTTGCGGGTAAAATATTTTCAAACACGACTACAACTGCAGTGACCCCAGCCACTACCAGTTGCGGCCAGGTAGTGGCTGTCCTCCGGTTCTTCTGCCCCCACCACTCCTCCCTACTCCCGAGGAGTGGGAATGCGCGCTGACCAGCTCGGACCTGTTGGACCAGCGAAGCGTGACCCAGTGGACCATGCGAGCAGCGATAGCACGCGGCTACGTCGACTAAGAATGACACCCAGCTGCTCTAAATGTAGAATATAATAAACGCTTGTTTCTTCTTTGTGTACGTAGTTATAGGACAGACAGGGTTTGGTTTTTATAACGGCGAGGGAAGGCGACATGGCGAGGACGTTTGACCCGGAATGACAAAATACCACCGCACAAATCGCTAGTAGCAGACCTGCTTTCGTGTAGGCATGAACAAAAAGTACGATTGACGATAGTTCAGGAAAAAAAATCAGGGTCATGCAAAGAGGAGCTGTAACTTACACGGGCATTTTTTTTTGTAGGTACCTGTATTGACTTGCCGGTTCTAGGTGACAACCCCGCTCCCTTTTCACCGAAAAAAAGGCAACGCGACCCTTTTCGAATTTTTTTACGGATGCGCTGGGGTCTATAAGATTTTTTAATCAAAGCGCCCATAAGATTCCTGAATTTAAAATGTAAGAAACTAATTTGTCATACAAAATCAAAGTAAAAATAATACAAAAGCGATCAATGGCCATGGACTTGAGCGAAAAAAATTCCTCCCGCACTTAAGTCTGTTTACGTGGTTTCAAGGTGAAAGCCTAACCATTATCAAATACTTTTTACTGCTACATCGTGCTTGCATCTCTTTCTTCAATTTCGTTTCTTGACGCGAATCACTCCGAGAGGCAGACTCGATGCAATTCACGCTGCAAAATTTCCCAAAGTCCGTGCTCCCTTCCACGTGCACCCGTTCTACGCCCGTGCCGCCACGTGCGTAACTGCGCACATATCAGGCTAGTTTTTGTCCCAGTTCTGGCAGGGTGCCGAGTTGACGCTGTGGTTAGAGCTCTTGGCTGCTGCTCTGGCTGTTCTGGCAAGCCGGGTACAAATCCCACATGAAGCCAATTTAATTTCCCTTTACAACGGCGGCCATTTTGGCACCATTCGTGTTGACACCAACGAGGACGACGACTACACTACCGTCACTTTTCGCGTTTGATAAGGCACCTAAGGCTTAAAGTAACAGACGAGCCCCGAGACGGATTTCAACCGTGCCCAAGGATTGCGCAACACTAATGCACCTCCCCATTTGCTCCGCTTAAAAAGCGGTAACGAAGATACAAGGAAAAGCCTTCCCTCACTCAAGTATGCTTGTCTTCGTAGAATACATTGATACAATCAGCTGCGCAGTGAAGCCGCAACACGGCTGAAACGTGCAACTTCCTCACTGCAATGCTTTTGAAAATCAGTTTTTCTCTCGTAAAATCAGGCGTGATTGGCGAGGTAAGTTTTTTTTACAAGCATTCGTATAGTAACGAAAAAAAAATCCTATGGAAGTCAATTTGAGTGGCCCCTTAAACTGCGGTAAAAATAATGCAGATAATTGGAGACGTAAGGTAGGAATGCTCGAATCACAGCATCAAGAGTGAACTACTGCGCAGGTGTGTGCGCAGTGTGTGTGGGTGAAGGCCAGGTGTAGCCGAATCTTGAAACTGCAGCAAAGGGAACGACAAGTTAAAGCCCAAAACCAAGGGGAATCGCACCTTGGCACTGGACAGCGGTAGTCCGAGGCCATTGTACGAACAGTCCTTAAATATATGCAGAACGATTGAAGGTGAATAGCTGACAGGAAGCCCAAGGGAACAAAGGTAACTGAACCAATACGGCGACTCGATCCTTGTGTAGCATTGTGGCGTTTAGAAGTAACCGATTGCGAACAACGTGTGACGTACGATGTAACACCTAACCCGTATTCCTAACCTATCCCATCCTTAATCTGTTGAGAGAATGCAGCAACGGCATATTTAAGGCGAACCGGTGCATTCATACAGGCCATAAGAGATGCTTTGTTACTACCGTCGTAGTAACGACCTGTTGCGTGGAACAAAAAATCACCCAAAAATAACGTGTTGTGCTTAGATTTTGAGGGGGGGGGGGGGAAGCATTAAATCCATTCGATGATTTGGTTGTTCGCAGACCCTTCCTACCGTGGCGGGCAGAAGGCAACTGCCCGAAGCCAGCGGAAAGTCACCTGCCTGAGCTAACCTCATTCACTGATCGAAAATGAGCCTTACGGGATTCAAATCTCGCATCTCTGCACAGCATATAGTTGAATATACGGTGGTTGGAGAGAGCGGAAATCTGAAACGTTAAGCGATGCAGGAAGCAGTGTGCGAAACACCCCAAATGTAACGGGGAGGATGTTTAACCTGGAGAGATTGCGAGACGTGGGACTGAAAGTTCCGGACCTTTCATAGAAGGGCAGTGGGAGTGAGCGACAAGGCAAAGGAGTAAAAGTAGGCACTTTTATTTGTTAGGTAAAAGCTATTTTGAACAGCAACATTTTAAAAGGTGCACAGCTTGTATAGTACAACAGTGTAAATAACGTAAATTCACACGATTAAACAGCAGACGTGCTTGGCATTACTAGACTTTCCGGAAGAAGAACACTTGGTCGTGCTTGGCACTTGTCGATGGACCAGGCTCTGTTCTTACGGAACTGTGCACCGAGGAAGATTGAATTGATTCATCGGAGGACCACCGCTTGAACTCCCCATCATCCGTCAGAAGTTGAGACTGCAGCAAACAAAGAAAAGGGCGAAGTGAAAATCGGGTCATCAGCGTGGCACGGAAAAGGACAAAGCAATGCTAACGGGAAACAGTAAAGGCAGTGCACAGGCAAGTGAAGACAGCTACGGGAATACGAGGGGGCCAGCTGCTGAAGATTATTCGGAAAGTATCTGTGGGCGAAATCGTGGCATGCAGCTAGCGTAACCGCAGGTACAGGTTAAGGTGGCGAAAGGAAAACAAAGACCGCACAGTATCGAAGTGTGGGGCGAAAGGTAGGGAAATGCAAGGGAAGAGAGAAGGTATTGTAGGAAGTTGTGCATGTTACGTATTCCTTAACGGCAGCGCCAAAGTGCGCGGCCTGTAGCGTCCGCATTTAGCGGGCTGGCGAAGAGCCGAGGCGTACGCGGATCACCCGAACTGCGCATCAGAAGTTTACGCTTGAAGGCTAGGCTAGTAAAAGCCCCGCGATGCACTTTAGCCATTGAAGCGATGAGATGGAAGACTTGAAGATAGTATTTGGATGTACACAGATCGAAACGAGTACTTGCCTTCCGACCACCAAAAGCGGGATTCATGAAGCCCGAGTCTGGAGAAGCCGTGGCGCACTCGTCAGCAGCCGCAACAGGATGCTCGTTGTCCAGCAGGCCCTCCCGTTTCCCGAATGCGGGCTTTTTGAAGCTAACCGAGAAGTCCAAGGCAGCCAGTTTGTTCCTGGGACGGAACAAGAAAAAACAGGAGGGCGGAGGACGTGATTACGATTAATCAGAAAATACGAAATGGTAGCAAGCATGACAATATTGTGTGAAAGGGAAGTGGGCATAGCAGTAAAGTTGAAGACAGGAAGTGAACTGGGAGGAAGACAAGTAAAAAGGATGCGAAAGGGGAGTGTGGTACTTGTGTCTGCGGTAGAGGATGTAGCCGAGGACAAGCAAGGCGACACAGAGGACGGTGAGAAGTATTGCCGCTAGCGCCGTAGAGCGGGAGCTCGACTGTACATGTGGCATGGCCACCACGACGGGGAGCTCGCAGGAAGGCCCTTGGAAGTCATCTGAGCACCTGGGTGATGGAAGGGGAAGGAAAAAAAAGGGGTAATGCACTAAGGGTACCAGAATTGCACGTAGGAAGCCGAATAAGAGGGTTTGCAGCATGTACGGATCTTTTAGAAACTGGGAAACTGAACGGGGGCACAATACACCGAGCTGAAGGGGGGGTGGGAAGGGAAAGTTATATACTCACTTGCAGAAGTAAGAACTGTTCTCGGACAAGCATCGGCCTCCATTAAGGCAAACCGGGTTGCACGGCTGGGCAAGGACGTCAGAGCTGCTGAGGTTGAAAGACCGGTCATCTAATAGGAAAACAGAGAGGGAACGACTCAATGAAAGACTGCAGGCGCTGAAGAATTGCAAGGGATGGAGCAGCGAGTACCGGATTCGACGCAGGTATGAGAGTCTTTCGCGAGCGTGAAGCCGTGAGCACAGGCACAGATGTAGGACGTGGGGTTGAGCAAGCATATGTGGCCACATGGATTGTGAGCGCAGCGGTTGACACCTAGGAAGACGGCGGCGGTAATCGGCATGGCAACAAAGTTAAAGGGCAGCAAGGAAACCCGGGACAGATTTTTTAACAAAGCTTCCGGAAAACAAGCCGAATGGTGCTAGTTTTAGGCAAAGGTGCAGCGAGAGGCATATACCGCTTGGCTGGTGCACGGCGTGGAACACTTTGAGCACGGTGGCCTTGGCTGTGCCATGGTGCACGAGGGTGACGTCAGCGCCTGTGTGCTTGTTGCAGGCCATGATGGAGTCTGAGCCCCAGTCGGACCAGTAGAGCCAGTCTTGAAAGAGAGCTATGCTGAACGGACTGGAGATTCCGACACCGAGTACTGTGTTCCTGGGGACGAAAAGAATACGTGCAGCATTGTGAACAATGTAGGGGCGGCTCGGGAGTGCGCACCTGCTCACGTTAGCAAGGCATGCACAGGACGAGTAGCGAGTATACGAGCAGGGGGGATTGGAGGATTAAGGGAAAAGAATGTACCTGTTCTTTCCATCGTACGTGGCGCTTTCCAGAATGTTTTTGTTGGCATCAGCCCAATAGATAAGCTTGTGTACTGCATCAACCGTAACGGAACAAGGCCACAAGATTTTGTCGGTCAGCAGAATGGTCCGAGCAGTGCCGTCCATGTTAGCGCGCTCGATTAGCCCATGAGGCTGCCTGACGACGTCCATCCACACGGCCCAGAACATCAGCCTGGAAAACAAGGTCAGCATGAATCGTACCCTGTGCGGGTATTAAGTAGCTCATGCATCCTGTATTGCATGGCTGAAGAGAGGGGGGGAACAGACCCGTCGTTGGCAGCTAGAGTGAAGGAATTGACGTGGGGGTACGTGGTGTCTACGACATCGGCGCAATGCTTGAACGTAGGCTCGCAAGCTTGAATGTGGACCCAGCCGTCTGTGAAATAGACGTTGTTTGCCACCCAATCGACAGCGATGTGGAAGGGCTTGTAAATTTGTTCAAGAAGCGTGAAATGCTTTCCATTTCCGAGAGTCATGACATTGATGGTACCCTGGAAAAATGGAAGGAAAAAATAGACGTACGTGGACTGGCAAGAGAGACCAGCTTAGGTGACCAGCGGCCGTACGTTTGGCCCGCATACTGGTCAAAGAGTTGGTGAATTAGCAGTAGAGCATGGGAGCAAGCGAAAATGAGTAATGGAGACAAGGTCCTGATAAAGGAGATTGTAAGCTTGCCTCATCCATCTCTGTCCAGTAGATTGATTTGTCGGCAACCCTGTAGTCCATTCCGTACATGTCGGAGAAGTCGTCGCGGGCCAGTATGTGCTGGGCATGACCACGCATAGAGAAGCTGCGTATTTGGTTGGGAAGCATGTACAGCAGGAAGGCTTCGCCATCTGGAAGAAAGCGCCGAAGTAAGTGGAGGGCACACAAAGGACTGCAGCGGCACGTACGCTGAACTTTGCAGGAGCGATGGTCAGCAGCAAGGGAATAGCCATCAGCACAAGTGCACTTGTAGCTGCCCTTGGAATTTTGGCAGAAGTGGCTGCAGTGGCCAGGAGTACCGCATTCGTCTACATCTGAAGTGCAAGAGGCAAGGACAGAAAATAAGGGATCGTCCAGACTGCGAATGGAAGCCGAAGAAATGGTAAGCACCATCGCAAGCCTTGGAATCTGCGTTGAGCCGGTAGCCAGGGTGGCACGAGCATTGTGGACCCAGTGGGGATTCGCGGCAGATGTGAGCACAGCCGCCATTAGCCGTGCCACAGTGGGTTTCTGGCGGAAGCAATAATAAATGATGATTTTTCACAAGGTGGTAAGGATGCTTACTGCAACTGGCGCGCTAGTCCGATTGGCGATAGGGGAAGTGGCGAGGTACAGTAGAAGCGGCAAGAGTACAGAGGAAGACGTAATTTTGTTCAAGGGGGGGGGGGGGGGGGTTAGTCGGGCGACGGAAGTAAAGATTGTGGGACAGGCAAGGGAATAAACACAAGGCAGGAATACATATAGCACGACGCGTTACCACAGTGGCTGCCTTCGTCGGAGTAGTCCGCGCAGTCCAGATGCATGTCGCAGACGCGTGACCAGGGAATGCATTCCTTGGAGCCACACCTGAACTCGTCACTCCAACAAGCAGAGTCAGCTGGAAGGGTCAGGGTAAATGCATCGATGCAAAAACTGGGAAACGCGGGCAAGGCACTGAAGTATAACCGTCTGGTAAAGCAGCAAGCGGCAGAAGGTAGCGAAAGGAAGGTGATCACGATATGCGGTCCTAAAGAGCTGAGCATGATCTGAAAGTAGTTACAAAAGCGCAGAAAAAAAAAAAAAAGAGATGACGATCCCTTTGCGAAAGGTAAAGATGAGGCGTAAGACACCAGAGCGGTGTCTACGATATCTCGTCAGTGGCCTTTCCGCTTTTAGATTCAGTGATGTTTGAAAACTCCCAAGCTTGCCCGTTTGAAGAACTCACTGGTGGCAATAGGACTGGGTGTTGTGGGGTGACAAATGGGCAAAAGTTCATCCATATTGTCGCCGCAGTCGTCGTCGCCATCGCAAAGCCAGCTCTGGAGGATGCAGCGCTTGGTGTACGGGCAGAAAAACTGAGCTGAATGGCAGATTGCAGAAGCTGCAGGGTGGGAAAATGGTGGAAAAACATGTACGTAAATGACCCCCGCAAAAGGGAACGGAGGGATCAAAATTCGTGCAGGGGAACTTTTGGATGGAACAGGTGAACTTAATTGGGAAAGGCGTCAGACAGTGGAAGTGTAGTGGACAAGTACACGTATCTACAAATGAAAGGGAGAAGAGTGGGTGCATTTTGAAGGGTAAGAGAAACGCCGGTTACGATTGTGAAGCCACATAGGATTACGGTAGGGCGGGACCAGATAGATTGAGGGCACTGAGGCATTGACGCCAGTGGTGCGATTGTGGCCGGAGCGAAAAAGAGCACAGGGCAAGCGAGTAGGGGGAGTGCGGGAAAGGCAGGACCGGGAACAGTTATGGACGAGAGTGGTGAAGAGCAACAGGTGAACACGAGGGCAAGAGAGCCGGCTGAAAGCCGTGAAGCTGCTAAGCGGCTAGGTGGGAGCACTGAGCTAAAAGCAGCTGTTGGCAGAAGAGCTTGTGCAAAGGTCGCAGGTGCGGATTACAGTATAGGGCTAAGGGCAAAGGCAGAGTGGAGGGGAGAATTTCAAATATACTTCGGTTCCCGCGCATTTGGGAGCGGAGGACAAACTTACTGCAGTTGCTCTCGTCCCGGCCGCTATGGCAGTCCGCGAATCCGTCGCACAGGTCATGAGCATAAATGCAGTGGCCGTCCCCACAGTCGATCATGCCATGAACGCACTTTGACTTGTTTGATTTACCGTAATCTGAAAAGGCACCGCGAAAAGAAATTGGTTGTGAGGATACTAGAAGCTTGGGGAGAATTGGATCCCGGAATATGACTGCCAAGACGCACGAGAAGCACGAAAAATCGGACGAAGTTGCCTTGTCGGGTATGAAAATGCGGAGCGGGATACGGCAGCCGGAGGGACATAGGCGCTAATATACAAAGCGAGCGCAACTAGGCTACGAGGAGATCGCGTCAAAGAACCGCAACTGTTAACGAGCGAGGGGCGCGACAGAAAGTTACGCTTTATTCCTTAGTGTCGAAAAGCCGAGAGGACGGCAGATGAGTTACGTGCCTGGAACAGAAAGTAGTCTAAGTGCATTAGTATAGCCAGTGGACCGATGGCTGTGCACTAGGCGCGACCAAAGATGACCGTGTGCGGTAAGCGGAAAGGACAATTTTACAACGTGGAACGGGTAAGCATAAATGGACGCACCACACCCAAGTTCGTCAGTGGAGTCTTCGCAGTCTTCGTCATGATCGCAACGAAGGCGCTTGTCGAGGCACTGGCCATTCTTGCAGTGAAAGTCGTCCGGAAAGCAATCGGACGGTTCAGCTGTGAAGAAAGAAAGTATGCGAATGACTGGCTGTGCACTGTCAATGTAATGGCTTAAAAGCACACCAATAGTTTGAGCTTGCATTCCCAGGTGGGTGTTTGCACCGAAGCATTACATGGAGAGATTATGGAGAGGCCTGCTACGACCGGTGGGAAATAAGGACGTGTTACCTCGGCAGGTAAAGGACTCCGGAAATAGAGCAATAACCAGATAGCTTGTATAGTACCGACTAATGGATGCAGCGCTTACTGCAATTTCTTTCATCGGAGGAGTCCGTGCAGTCGGCATGGCCGTCGCAGTACCAGTCGTGCGGAATGCACTGGCCGTTGGCACAGCGGTCGTGCCCGTTGGGGCAGCGGATGTTGCCGCAGTTGAGTTCGTCCTCGCCAGCGGGACAGTCTTTCTCGCCGTCGCAGCGCCAGAGGAAAGGAGTGCATCCACCGCTAGTGCAGGTGAACTGGTTGGGCGTGCAGGTCTGCCGAGCTGTACACAAGCAGAAGCTTCAGTGTAACCACGTGAAACATGGGTGCTTTAAGGGTAACAAAGGGTAAGAAGCGGACGGGTCAGTGACAATACAGGTGGCGAAGGGTAGTGCTACTAGATTCGGCACACGCGAAGAGTCGTGGGAATGGCTAGAGTAGATTAGGATGCGGCAGCAGTAGAGACTACGATCCAGCCACAATCTCTTGGGTATGTTGCCCCCAGAGAAAGCTAGTTTGATTTGTATAGACTCAAGAGACGGGCGAAGAGTAGGAGAGCTTACTGCAGTTCTTTTCATCGGAGTGGTCCCCGCAGTCGTCATAGCCGTCACAGTGATATGCCTTGCCGATGCAATGGCCATTAGCGCAGGAGAAGTCATCCGAGGGACAGGTGGCAGCGTCTGGAAAGAAGTACCGGTCAGGGACAAGAAACTAACTCGTGGCAGGCTCGCTCACCGCAAGCCTTCTCGTCCGCGTTGTCAGGGCAGTCCTGGCGACCATCACACCAGTAGATGGCGGCGATGCAAACTCCAGCGCAGGGCAGCTCGTGAGGGCGGCAGGTCCCACTTTCGACTGAATAGACCGGCGACATTTTGAACAGATGGCCTTGGTAACTTGTTGCAACGCGAAAATTTAACGTTACTGCTGGATAACATCTGAACAGCGCCAGTAAGGAAACGGACTTGTGTGAGCGGCTACTACATGCATTGCAGCCGTAGCGATTAGGCACAGCGATGAGAGAAGCAAAATGCAGAGTTATGCAAGCAAGAGGTACCACGGCAGGTGACGTTGTCCGCATTGAGAGCCATTCCGGGGGGACAGAAGCAGGATCGGCGGGTAGCAAGAACCGGAAGACATGTGTGCGAGCAGCCGCCGTTGTTGACACCGCAGGGACCAGGCTCTGAAGGGAAGCGAAGAAATAGCAACATATGGAAATTGCCCTGGAGCTCAAGGGAGCTAAGAATCAACCGGCACGAAGTGACGCTACAGGACGTCGATTACAATAACGGAGAGCGATAAGGAGGGAACGATTAGAAGGCCGGGTTTAACAAATGGAATGAATGGATGGGTGGATGCGATCCTATAATGGAAGGGAATGCGCGCAGTGGCGCGTATTCACTTAACCGTAGATGGGGCGCGCGCGGAAACTGACAATAGAAACGACTGAAACAAATTGTCGGGATAACTTGGAAGAGCTGCCGCGATGCTCCTTGGAGGAAACACCGTGGGGAGTAATTCAGTTGCGCGTGCAGCGGTATAACTTTTGCACTGTAGACGCACTGCACTGTGTAGACGCACTGTAGTAGGCAAAATGCAGCGACCAAAGGGAGTGCACGAACGTTTGACGCCAACGGCATGGCTCCGTTTGTACAAGCAGTCGAGTGAGAAATATCGGAGGCAAGTACATACCAAATGGTGGCACCAAGGCGGCGAAGAGTACCCTCCGTGAAAAAGTGCCGTTGCGCACAGACCGGAACGGCACGTAACGATGCACTGGGGGCTGCTGGGAGAGGTCGATGTAGTGAAGAGACGCGTTGTCCCGACACGTCCAATGAATCTCGTTGTGCGCCGCAGACATTGAAGATACGTGTTCCTTGACTTGCTGAACGATGAATGGAGTGCTGAAAAACACAGCAGGGAAACCGTTCTGGGGGCAAAATGTAGTTTGGACCTGCGAAATGAAGCGTGCCAGCCGTGGGAGCTAGAAAGTAGTTCAATTTACAGCTATGATGCTGATGAGACGCAAAGGAGATTCTTGCGCTTACCCAGTGAAGACGTTGCCAAGATCGAGGGACTCGATGGTACCGCGGACTGCATCAGCCCAAACGAGCTTGCGAGCCACCAAATCGACTTCGAGAGAGACGGGCCGCAGGAGGGTGGATAGAGGTAGAGTCTTTGGGTTCCGGCCATCCATTGTATACGAAGTAATTTCGGGCTTCTCGGCAACGGTCAGCACAAAAAGTATCCTGAAAGGAGAAAGGGGAACCGGAGTTTAAAAGGCGTGTGGCGGAGACAGTGCTGGAATTGAAACAGCAATGGATACACGTACAGTAAAAATTTCCTACGCTAAGCCGAAAGTGCGCGGGGGGCAATTGAATGTAGAACGTTAGGTCCCGAGCGAGGCAGACGTTTTATACCGGAAAGCCACCGAAAAAGACAGTAACAATTTTTGTAGAGCTTATGCTTTGAAGTCAGACCCAGAAGTCTTAGGAGTGGTCTACAATTTCGACAAAGGTGTGCGTGAAATGGCGTGTGGCAGACAAGTGCAGTAAATAAAAAAAAATATATAGATATACGCGTATTTGCATGCATATATGAACATGGAAACAGCGTGTTGGAAGGAGCTAAGACCAAGCATGGGAAAAGTTACCCAGCAAACGGGTAGAGGGCGACATCGACAGGGCGGCGAAGGTCGTCGAGGACGATGACGTGACCCGAACCATTTGCGCGACAGGCTTCAAGCGTGAACTTGTCCGCGTCGACCCAGTAAAGCAGCTGGTGAGCCACATCGAAGTCCATGCCGAAGACCGACCCTAAATGGTCGTGAAGGATCCTACGTAGAGGGGAAGTAGTTCACAGAGGGAAAATTAAAGCACGAGCACGACGGCTGCGCAAGCGACAAGTGCGTCTATGTGGAGAGAAGTACCTACTTGAGCTCAAAGTTGTTGACGTTGACGGCAGATATGGTTTCCTTCTGATTATCGCTGAAGTACAGAGTCTGGTTCGGCCAGTCGAACGCCAAAGCACCGATCATGACTGCGCCCGCGACAGGGAGGAGCACGGGGTAAGGGGCGCCGACGCGGTCGAGATCGATCTTGAAAAGTGTGTCTTCTTCAGCGATGATCGCGAAGCTGGAGTCTTTGGTAACTGCAATTAGCATTACAAGATTAAAGTAAGGACTCAGCGTGAGCATAACGCAACTCAATGGTGTGGGCAAGCAGCAAGAGGGCAGATTGATGGAGGAACGACAGCTGCATAGGAAGCACAAAGAAGAGGGGACTGCAGGAACGTACTAACCTGCACAGGAGTGGCCATTCGGGGAGACCTTGTAGCCGATGCGACAGACGCACAAATAGGAATCGCCAGAAAGTACACAGATGTGAGCACAAGGATTGTCCCAGCATGGATTGGAGAGGCCTGAAAGAAAATGCGTTTAGCGACATGGGTGCGAGCCAAGAAGGAACAACTTACCACGCGGTCGCAAGACAGGGTGGTAGACGTGGACGCCCATTATGTGCTTGTCATTTTCACGCAAAATACGGTGGTGTTGCTTGCCGGTTAGCTTGTGGCTTGAATCCAGCGAGAAAGAAGACCAGTCGCTCCAATAAATGGTGTCTTCGAACACGGCGAGGGCGAAAGGATGGTATAGGGCCTCGTTCAGAACCGATGTACGCTTCATAGTAGCAAGGTCGATGTACTCCAACTTGGAGTGCTTGGCGTCACACCAGTACAACCTGTTGGCAGGGGAGTCCAACGAGAGACCGTTCGGCCATCCAAGGTCGGTAGAAACGATGGCCTGGACATTCGTGCCATCCATGTTCGACCGCAAGACCGCTGGTGCGGATCCCCAATCCGTCCAATACATGGTCCTGGAAATGGCGGGTACCGAAGTGGTCAACGCGCGAAGCACATTGAAGCTTCTTAAAAAGCAGGAGGCGAACGTTTTAGGAACAGTATACAGAAAAAAGAAAGACTAGTGCACGACTCAAATTTAGAGCACAGCGTCAGAAATGAAAGTAGAACTATACCGATTTTCAGGATGTACGACAATGGCGCGCGGCGCGTCGACTTTGTCCTTGACGATAGCGGAGCAGGAAAGGCCGTCAAGGGTGCAGACGAGGATTCTTTTGCCGAAGGAGTCCGTGACGTAAAGGTTACTTGTGACCCAATCAAGCGAGAGATCTTCAAGGAGCGTGTGTTCTGGAAAAAAAAACACGGTCATGCAAGTTTGCGGAAATGGACGCGGAACATGGGCCGTACAGCAGCGTTTTATGGCGTGATAAGGGCGCTCTGTACAAGCTGAGCATCGTCTGGCCGGCATGACATTCAGCGTTGCCGTGCATGTGTGTGTGCGCGCAAGTAATCTGGCAACTGCAGCGATAAGCAGACATTGTAGGTCCACAAGGCAAGGTCTACACATGGAGGCGGGGAACGTGCACCAAAAAGCTGAAATACAGGTCCGCGCAAAAGCAGAGCACGGGAGCAGGGGCCGAATTGCATCGCTGCGCAGCGCAGAAGCGCCGACGGGAACCAAGAAGAGGCATTTTGCGGGTGCGTTCGCATTGCTCCCGCCAACCTATTTGATATGCTTTATCGCCGCTATGCTGGCGCGTCAGACCACGCGCAGCAGCTCCCGAAGAGCAGCTCTAGGCTAGACGGTCGAAGTGGTTGCGTTGCCGCTCTTTGCCGGCAGCAGTGACCAAATCCGCCGCTTCCCTGTTCGCACAAACAACACGCGCTCAGAAACGAGACTTCATGCACTCCGTAAAGCAATTATGAATGTGTAAACATGCGGCGTAGTATTGCCTGCCTATCCGGTTTCTCGCTGCGTGCCTACGGGATACAAGAGAGAATTCCTGGGGTACTTTATAATTGAGGCATAATTTTAGGCATATTTCACCGACAAGTTATAAGGTATTGCATCGCAAAGGCACACCAGGAGAAGCCGGAAAAAAAGGCAATACCTTGCGGCCTATTAGGACTCAATGTCACTTCAAGAGCGCAACAAGTTCCGCTTCCTAGCGCGCGTAGTTTGTGCGAACGTAGAAGCGGTGGATTCGGTCACTGCTGTACACTCGTAGCAGCAAAGGAACCAGCGCCACCGTCTAGCCCAGCGCTACGCTTTCAAAATCGTGACACGGCCCGATGCGCCAGCGACTAAGCTTATCAGATAGGCTGGCGGGGGCAGTGCGAATGCACCCGCGGAACGCCTCTTTGGGTCCCGCCGCCGCTCGTACCCGTGCCACCGTGCTCCATTGCTAAGCGGAGCTGTACAACTGAAGATGTGAGCCTGTGTCGAAGCGGGTGTAATGGGGAAAAATTGTACCCGTAACTAGTTAAAAGGCTGGTCGAATGTTAGCTAGCTGTATGCGTGGATGACACGCCGGGTTTTGAACTCCTGGAAAAGCACGTAGTGAAAGTGGAGATCGCCGCAACTTGCGAGCCCAAAACAGAAGGTTCAACAGGTAGCTGGAAGTACAAACGGGCTTACCAGAAGTGAAGAGGGTTTTGAAGCCAGTGCCGTCGAGGAGACAGGAGTGGATGGAAGATTTCTGCGTAGAAACGTCTGTCCAGAAAACGCGTCGCTGATCGCTGTCGAACTCCACACCAACAGACTGGCCTTCGGCCGGATGGACCTCGAAGTAGCGGTTGGAACGGAGCCAGATACCACGCACTTGCTTCGAGTCCGAGAAGAGGAGAAGTGGCTCGGGGTCACGAGCTCTGCAGAATGAGGCATCCGCCAGTTGATAACCGTCAAGACAGGAACACTTGTAGGAGCCGGGGGAGTTCGTGCAAGTGTGACTGCAAAGGTGCGGCTGTTCGGTGCATTCGTCGATATCTGAAATGAGGGTAAGAAAGTGTTCATGGAAGGGCACACCGCGTTACATAAGCAAGCGAAAGAGAAAGGACAGTACCAGAGCAGGAGACATGGTCTGCCAGGAGACGGAAACCGGAGTTGCAGTAACATGTTGATCCGTTGGAGGAAACAAAACAGCCTTGACTGCATTTTTTCCGACTGCACTCGTTGACCTCTGCAAAAATTCCGTCCGTAAGTAGGAAAACAGCACAGCAAGCGCTTACAGGTGCCGAACACGACTCGAAAGGCGAGCAGAGAGAAAGTAAATGGGACAGTGCTACAAGGCGAGGCTAGGAAGACTGCAGGTACCGAAGAAGAAAGATGGCAGAGGTGGGAACGTGGCAACGAGCCAGAACAAACGGGGGAGCGAGAAAGAATCACTGCGTCAGGCTGAACGTTGTCCATTTGACTGCATGGAAGCGCTGACAAATGTACAGGTCAGTAGTTCAGGCAGATTTAATGTGGCAACATTCTTTGAAGCGCACATGGAATGCTGCGATTGATGCAAAAGAAAGCGAGCGCCGCAATACAAAGGGAAAAATGTACTATAAAACGCAGAACAGTATACGGTGGTAGAGAACACGCTTCGAAGATGTAAACGAAAGAGAAAAATTAAGGACCTTTAAGAAACTTAACAAGCAACGTAGCCTCAGCAAGGCTTGCCTTGAGTGTCGCAACTCCAGGCGATTATCTGACCGTACCGCCATAGGTAATAGTCAATTGTTTAAGTTATTTCCGGCCAGACTAATAGGCACTCCGAATAACCACGAGCATAGGTCTCAACGGCGATCGAACCAAGCGTGTTAAGATACAAGGACAGGGGTGGTGAACGTTACAAGAGAGCATCCTTCGGTAAGGCCACCGTGGCACTGAGGAGTCAAAGGAAAATTCAGGAACAATTTGACGGCCGAATGGCAAGACGGAAGGCTGGCATAACTAATCGCACTATTCCGGTGGTTGCGATAATGTACCGGGTTAATGTAGAGCAACGGAGGGAGGCTAAAATGAAAGGTGCGACCCACTCACTGGTAGTACAGTACTCACTGCAAAAAGTTCCTTCGTCGGCGCCGTCGGTGCAGTCTTTCTTGCCATCGCAGACCTTTTCAGGAAGGAGACATTGGCCGTCGAGGCATGGGAAGCGGCCCTGGTCGATGTCACAGCGAGGGGAAGGAGTGCTCGCGGATACATTGCAGTGGAGCTCGTCCGAAGCGTCGGCGCAGTCCTCTGTGCTGTCGCAGCGCCAGTTCTGGGGGATGCACTCGTGATTCTGACAGCGGAAGCCGGTGCAGTTAGTGCCATGGCAGTCTAACTCGTCCGAGGAGTCGTGGCAATCGGCTTCGCCATCGCACAGCCAAATCTTGGGGACGCAGTAGCTGGAGTCGTGGCAGGCAAACTTATCCGAGCGGCACGCATTGTGAGCGGAGCCTGGCGGGAGAGAGGAACGAGAAACTGCAGTGAAGTGTGCGGAAGGAAGACAGAAGCAGTGGCCGAGAAGAACCCGCGGAAACAAGATTCACTGTACAGAGGCATAAAGGGAGGCAACGATGGAGTAAGAAAAGCAGGGGGAAAGAAAGGGGCATTGAAGAGAAAGGAACGGCAAAGAAAAAAAAATTATAAAGAAGCGGGGGGTAGTGCGGAAGCAAAAAGTAAAGACAACAGACCAAGACCACGAAGAAGCAGAAAGTAACAGGCTACACGAACCACGCGCGGAGCGAGGCGCAATGCACGCAACAAGCCGAGAGGAGACCCGGCTAAAGACAAATTGGTTAAATTGCGAGCAGTCTTACACCTAACACCGGGCACGCTAGAAAATGCAATCGAAAGTTCATATTTGGGCAGGGGTGTGTTACAATAAACGACAACACCGACTAAAAGAAACTGCTAAAATATGAACAAAAGGTTTGTTAAAAGCTCCTGTGGCCGAAACCGTTACGGAAGACTACGAAAGCCTTCCCTCTGTGCGGGGGGTCTGCAGCCAAGGCACGCACCGCATCCAGTCTCGTCCTTGTGGTTTCCGCAGTCGTTCTCTCCGTCGCATTTCCAAAACATTGCAATGCAGCGGCCATTCTCGCAGTCGAACCATCCTTGTGGGCACTCCGCGACGACGTTAGAAACTGCAACCACAGACAACAAGTTGTAGAGCAAGCGAAGACAGTGGCCACAGAAGGTTAAAAAAAAACCCACCCCCTTATGCGATGTCCCTGGGGGACCTTCAAGGTAATAAAATGAAGTGAAACGTCGCAAAAGAAATAAGTGCAGAATGGCAACAACTAAAAACGGGGTTCAAAGTCTCTTCGTCTGTTGCGACATGAAAAAACACCCAGTGAAAGAATTTAAACCCGCTTTGTGGTGTTAAGGCATTCACAAGAAAACAAAAACCCTTAACTAGCTTCAAATTTACGCAGAAGAACAAACAGGCTTACCAAAGTGAAGAATCGCCGCTGCCAGGAGTAAAAACACGGCAGCCTTCATGTTTACGCCCCACTCCCCAGCTGTTTCAACCAAAAAATGGCGGAAGGCAGCACAGGCACTAACTGCCGTAGCCCACCCAGTAACCGGGCTGCCGGCCGAATGCGGTGATCCGCCCGAGAAAGGTACTTATAGCACTTGGTAAGCTATCGCTGGCCAATCCTGAAGTAATGGCTCGCTGGCATCGTAGCTTTCGTTCACGTGGGTCGTTCCACAGCAAACGCTTTATCAAACATCTTTCGTCGCTGTAATTCAAGGTCACGTGTAACCCATTTCAGTTGCGCGTAACACTGCACTCACCCTCACTCTCTCTTTTTTGTCGACAGATCGAAGCTCTGTTTCTGCAAAAATCCAGGAAACACAGTTTCTGCCCAGGAAGCTGGATGTGTGTGCCGAAGTTCGCCGAAGGTTTAGTTCTCTCACTTTCAAAGTTTGGTTGGGTTTACAACCATAAAGCTGCACCGCGTACTACTGACTTAGTGTAAAATGATTTGCTGAATATTATTTTGTTTATTTCGCAGATACTTCTTCGTAAAAATCACCTGTTAAAGGCAGGCCACTAGCAACCTTTCTAATTGGTTAAATGAGGTGACCTTGCCCGCTGAAGGATCATCGTGCAGTAGTTCGCGCAAAGTTTCTGAGCCGTCGTTTTTGCGAAAGAGCGCTGTTCCATACAAGCACTTCAGAAGTACGTGATTTTAATTTTGGCAGAGGCGATAGACAAAGCCGCCGGTGCGTGGAGGTAAGAAAATCCATAGCCATTCGCTTAGGGGTAGCTCACTGACCAGATACGTAAAACCCCGAGCTGGTTCGCAGAATTTAATGTAACTTTACATTTCACGCACACAGAACAAAAATGAGCGCATATTATGTCACCCGCGAAAAAGTTCTCTGATACGAATGGTTAACATATTGGGTTAGTTTCCCAGTAACGACGGCAGTTTCTTCAACGTAGGAAAAAAGAAACAAACGAAAAAACCCGCCCGCGCGAGCCAGATTTCAGCGCGCTATAACGAACCCCGGAAAGTCCTCCTTATCCAAGCCTCAATTTTGAGGGGCTTAACGCGCCGAAGCTACACCTGGGCTGTGAGGCGCACCGTAGTAGAGGGGTGCGGATTAATTTTGACCACCTGGGCATCTTTAACGTGCGCCAAAATCTCAACACACGCGCTCTTCGCCTCGAAAGAGTCTGCCGCGACCCGGAACGGAACCCGCGTCCTTGGGCTCAGCAGCAGAACGCTTTAGCCACTTTGTCACCGCGGCGTGTGAAGTCTCAAGTAATCCCTTCACCAGCACCACTATGCGTTCCGCATAGCGTAAGAGTAGCTTGCGAAACATCCATTCCAAAAATGGCGTTTAAAATTACTTTCGCGCATTTAAAGGAGCTGCAACAATGACATGACTTCTCGCGGGAGAGTATTGGTTTGGCCGAGTTGGTACATCTGGCGTATTGAAGCGCAGCAAAGACGAGGACAGGAACACAGACGACGCACAGCGCCCTACATGTGTGTCGTCGTCTGTGTTCCTGTCCTCGTCTTTGCTGCGCTTCAATACGCCAGATGACTTCTCGCATTATTTGATTGAAACGAAGCTACCAAAGATACCATGTAATCTATACCGGCAGGTGGATAGACTTCTTAGACGTTTTAAATAATGCAAAGGGCACAATCCATTTGCTGTTTCCCATACTGTCTTTCAGATGTAGGCGAAAACACCCGTGCGTCGAGATTTGGGCATGTCTTAAAGATCCCCAGGTGGTCAAAATTAATCCGGAGCCCTCCACAACGGCGCGCCGCAGGGCCCAGACGTAGCTCCGGCGCGTTAAGACCCATAATTTTTTGTTTCCTATACTTTGCTCTCGCAATATTTTTTGTGCCCCACAAAACCACAAATAAATGATTCAGGGAATATCACGCGTGCGCTTGACTTGAACATTATAAGCATTGGCCTGAATGGTATCTTTTCCTGGGATCAGAAGAAAGGGTGACATTAGAGACTGCAATTACGCGCACTGCCCGTGTTATTTCTCTATATCGTCGAGCAACCGGTTTAGTTCTCCGGCCTAGCAAAAATTATTTTGTTTGCGTCTGTTTGCTGTTTGAACGATTGTTCTGGGAGCGCAGTAGCCAGCCAGGCAATTGATGTGATTCTGTGTTTCCATGACGCGAGGATAAATAGCTTATTGCGCAGTTTATGTTCATAAATGTGCTTATTTCAGCACGCTTAAACTTTAAAGCATGCCTGTCGACATTCTTTTTTTTCTTTCCCTTTCACACACGACAATTTTCCTACTAGTGGGTTGCTCACATCAGATCGAACGAACGCTTCCTTTTCCTTCACTGTGTAGTTGCTATCAATAACGCACGCGCATGCGCCACATGCATATCCGGAGCGCGATAAACGCGCACGCGTGCCTGACGAAATATTCCCCCACCGACCGCAGACGATAAGACAACTCAGATAATAGGCCCGAGCCGGGACAGCACCGTTCCTGGAAGATGGCAGCGCCCCAGAAAGAATCGCACGCTAAAATTATAAACTTTGAAGGAAGAAGTTTGAAACCGGCGCAAACCATCCGCGGTGGCTCATGCATTATGCAACTTAGACCAAGTACGGCGGTTAGCATTATAACAACGAGATAAATAAATGAATGAAAAACACTGCGTGATGTTATTTAGCTCCGAGCGCACCTTTTGCTCACATTGGGCCAACATTACCAGTTCGCTTTGTGGTATTGAGACTAATTTCGGGTAAATTAACGTGTTAATGATTTTCGCGTTAACCCTATGTATCAATTTTTAGAACACGTGCCAAGTGTTTTTGTATCTTGGTGTGCTACATCAGGTATCGACCTGGCGAATTTTACAAGCTAAGCGCCAAACTATACATGCCGTTTCGTCCGAACTTCACGTGCATACGTCACTGATCACTTAAGTAAACTTGTAGAGTTCACGGAAGATTCATGAAGTGGAGAATCGGGTTTCAGCTCCTAACCTTCTTCTACCCTTGTGGAGTCAAAGTAGTGCGAAGATAAGTAGACTGTAGTCCGCGTGTCTCAAAGTGCGCATTTGTATTTCGCGCCAAAATCTAGCATGACCGGGCCCTTAACGGTATGACACAAAGCCTCAGCGATAAAGAATGAGTTAAACGTATGCTGCCGCTTATTTAAAAAAATGGCTGCGGCTCAGCTCCGCTAACCTTGGATGTGCAAAGCAAAAGCTTGGCTTAGTCTGGTTGAGTCTTGGTTTCGATTGGTTAACCTTTAATTTAGCTGTACTGCCGACCACGTCTCAAAGCCGTTCCGTTCCGTGCAACGCTCACAGAAGCAGCCCGGGCGAGCGCGGCGTTCATTCATGTCGAACGCACCGTTCCTCTTCGCCGGGCGCGAGACGAGTCACGTTGCCCGAAACGACCCAGCGCCGCATGCATGGGAGGCTGCGGGGGTGGTTGGCTGCCTCGGCCGCAGCGGCGGTGGCGACCGCTGTCGGCGCCCGCAGGCGCCAACAGCGGGCCCGGTGAATC
Source organism: Haemaphysalis longicornis (assembly GCF_048455015.1). Taxonomy (NCBI): domain Eukaryota; kingdom Metazoa; phylum Arthropoda; class Arachnida; order Ixodida; family Ixodidae; genus Haemaphysalis; species Haemaphysalis longicornis. The sequence continues at coordinate 250,378,529 of NW_027526203.1, forward strand.
ACGCGATGCGCTTCGAGGGGTGTGCCACTGGAGGTGCCTCTCCGGTCGAAAGGCCATTGGTGCATCCTCCACGAAATCGCTGGACGAAAGTAGTAAAGCTTTGCTTTAAAAAATGGCCGCCCGTGTATCTGCTTCCTTCGCCGCAAATGTTTTCGAAAGACGATAGTCTTTGACCGCCCATGCCACGTAAATGTCTCTCTTCACTGTCCCGCCCGCCTCTCACGCTCTTTCTCTGCCGCCTCGCTCCTCCCACAATAAACACGGTGGAGCTTTGCTCAAGTCAATTCAATTTTACCTCGTTTTATACCTCATGCGCCATCTGTGACAAAAGGCGCCGCTAGCACCTCGCGCTAGACCTTAGGACGGAGCGAGAGCATCGGTTGCGGCACGTCAGACGTATATATTTCAATGAAGTGGGAATTGAAACAAGAGAAAACGCGAGGGAGGAGGGGCACGGGAGGCAGCAAGGGATCGACACGACTATATACGCGAGAATTAAGTAGCGTTCGCCGACAAGTCTCCCTCTGAGGAAATGTCAGTGCACTGGCCTCACCGCATTGATGCACGTCAGTCACACCACCCACTCATGTCGGTGACGCGAGAGCTCAAGCCATCTGCGGTAAGAATTTGAGGTCTTTCTGTGACACCTCGGCCCTACGGCGCGAGGGGTGACCGTTGACCCGTCGAGTAGGCACTCCGGTCGCGTGGGAAAGGGCTGCCCTGGTGCGCTGGTTGCGTTGCACATGCCCCACGTCAGGCCTTGGGAGCTCGGCGAGGTTCCGTGTCTCAACTCGGGCCTACACCGCAAGCCACTTTAAAACACGAATGGCCAGGGCTCCCCGATCCACCAGAACAGACCTGGGATTCGGCAAGGGTGTCGACCTGGCGTTCAAGAATACGGAGCCCGGTACACCCCGTCCGCCTTGACGCGACAGGTTGGTGGGTTGGACCCTTGAATCATGGCGCATACCCACGTGGGGGATCGGCAAATAAGCTACCTGTGTTGATTAGGCTGTGACCCGGTTTATTTTAAAGAGAGAAAAAAAGAATAAAGTAAGGGACAAAAATTGAGACAAGAAAAAAGAAATCTTCATCCTCATTCTCAAGGTGATGACCAAGTGCCAGGGTGCGGAGACACTGAAGCCTGCGCCGAAGTATATAGAAAGGCGGCTCGGTCGCGCGTGCAGCGGCTGTGGTCGATGCCGCCGCCATTGGGGTGGGCATCCACCACTACTGCCGTATTATATCCCCTGCTAGCTCCCATTAACGCACAAAGAAACCGCTCAGACAAGTTCGGGAAGAATTAAAGAGCAGTTTGGAACAAAAGCGACAAAATACACAACACATGACTGCGAGTGAGAAATTAATTACAAACATGAAACTAGGACGTTTCAGAACACCGTAAAATCAAAAGGTCTGAGTAGAGAACGCTGGAAATGTACCGAGATCACAGGCGGGTGCATCCTCTTGGTTGATGTGAAGGACGCCTGGTAAGTGGAGAACAGCGTTGAGAAAACGCATTGCTAGGACCACGCGCGAATCACAGCCGCTGCCAGCGATGCATTTCTTTCGCTTTGAACTTCTGCAGGGCTTGGCATCCCTTTTTGCAGTGAGTCGCGAAGGTCGGTGTCGCTATCTTTTCGGCTCTCCTCCCACGCTGTACGCGCTCCAGGGACAAAATAATGACACATGTGTTGTTTTTTTAATGAAAGGACATGTAAGGGCCTACATCTCGGGAAAATTTTGGAAAAATCGATCATGTTTTTTTTTTCGTGCTTTTCAGTTTTTTCTCCATGCTTGCCCTGGAGTTGCCCCTTAACCGGACGGTATAAAATTATAATATTGCGCTTGTTTCTTTAGAAATACATGGCGCATACGTGATTAAAATTTGAAGGTTGTAACATATGTACTTTTTTGTAATACTATAGGCTCAAAATTAGAAAAAAAATCTTGCACCCCTCTGTCTAACGACGAAGATGCTTGAACGGGAAGCTTTCTCGTGATGGATTGGTTGGCCAGTATTTGGTTGGTCAGTCCTATACTGCGAGTATGTGCTACTATGGAGCTACGCACCACTTTCGAGAATACCCATAGCAACTGTCGGGTGTGCAACCCGTATATAGGACTAACGTTTCGGTTTGGGGTGTGCGGCTTCAATCGGTATCTGCTGCTTTGCGTTCGCATCGACCGTATCGAAATGAAGCAATCGTTTAGACGCCGGTGCGGACAATAAGAATTCGCTTTAAAATTGAGCTCTGAGTCGAATTTGACATTTTATTGAGAAAGATTTATATTCTTGTAATGATGACCACGCCGATGAACCCCGTCTTGACGGTGACCCCCCTCCCTTCTCCTGGCCTTGTTGTGTCTCCGAATCCGGTGGCGGAATGTTGGGGCGGCCTCCGCCGACGCCAGTGAGTCGCAACCCTCTGTTGGGCCTCGTCGGCGGCTTTTACGCGGCGTCGGGGAGGGCTTTCCTTTCATCCTGACCTTCGGGGACGGCCAGGGGGGGACCGGAGGTCAAAACCCTTATTGGCATGTGCACTGCTGTGGGGGAGGCGGCATTGCTCTCGCCCTGCTCGCGCATACATCGACGAGTTCGTCCGGAGCAGCCGCCGAGACCGAACGCTGGCAGACCTGCTCCTGTGGTAGCCTCTGGGCCCCAGAGCCCCACGCACGTTACAGCCAACCGCGCGGCTGTTCGGCACACTTTTGGCCTCCGGGCCCCCATCAGGGATCGCGCCGCGATACCACCCTTTGTGCGCTGCGGCGCCTTTTAATTGTAACCCAGTTTTCGGTTGTCTTATGTTTGCTTCATCGTCTGTAAATATGTGTAAATAGACTTTTTCTCCATCATCTACCTCCTGCGTCAGCGGCATCGGCTACTTTCCCCCATCCACGGCGACACCAAGCACCTTCTTCAACGAACCAAACTTTACTATTCTTCTAAGCGACAAAACGTTTTTGGAGAAGCTTACACCAGGCTTAAATTCAGCATAAATATTCGAATTGCCTCTCGTTAATATTTTCGTAGATAGGCATCGCTAAATTTCACGGAGGCGCACGGGCAGGTTGCGACGGGGACTCCAGCTTGTCAAGTTTCAATTTCTTTACAGTACGAGAAAATGTATCCCAGGGAAAAAAATTTGTTAGCCTGAGCGTTAGAATGAATAGGGAATGATATAAAAAAATTTCAAGCAAATTCAAAAGGTCGACCAGGAACCCTTTGTTCGTTCCTATCTGAAATCACCCGGTGGCCGAATTAACGGGGTTTTACTGTATACTTCTTCTGAAAACCCTTGGATGAATATAAAATACGCATTAGGCAAATATTTATTACTTCAATGCGACGTATCAATCTTACGCTAGAAACAACATAGCAGCGCAATACGTGGAAAAAGAAAAATATTTTATAGCATTCAGGTGGTTGCCATATTTTGTGTGCAACAAAATTTACGGATTGGTGGAGAGCGGCAGCCCGCGAAGTTTCCAAATGTCAAGGACCCCAGAAAGATCGAGGTCTCTGCGACCCACTAATCGACCTTAACCGTCGCGCTAATTCGTCATCCAAGTTATTTAATTTTTCCTGGAGGATGTGACAAAGCCAGCTTTGCTACTGTTATACACGTATTCAGGTATTTATGCACCCCACCCCCCCAACATCCCCTCAAAAGTATTTCGACACCCCCCCCCCCCCCCCAAAAAAAAAAATATTCCACAACCACGAACACCCTACCTAGGGATTTATACACCGCCCCTCCTCCAACATCCCCCCAACAATCCTATAGGAGGACTTCAACACCAGACCAAATTTTAAATTCTGGGGAAACCCCTGCAGGTGTTCTGCTTTCCTTCAACAAGTGAATGCATCCTCTCACAGTCCCCATCAAAGCCTCCTGTGATGGCGTAATTTGTCGCTTTTGTCTACAGTTAACTTCGAAAGATCATGTATGCCACATATGTGTTCCTAGAGCAACAAGGAAATTTTACTGTTTAACACCGCTCATCCCAAGACAGTATTGTGCGTCTGTGCTTTAAGAATGCTCTTGAAAAACCTTTCACCCATGCAATCCAAGCTATTTTCTTCGAACAGAAAAACCGAATTGCAAACGCTGGCTACTTGCAGCTCCTGTTGGTTCTGAGAGAGAAACTACTAAGAAAGGTTAGTCACTACATTCGAACAAGTGATGAGACCTCAAAAAAAGAGAGAGAGAGAAAGTTGCAGAAAGGGATTCAGCTGGCCGAGGGTGCCGCTGTAGCCCACGCACTAATGACCGCCACCTGAAAAGAAGGAGGAGTTGCATCCTCTCTTCGAAACGGATCTAAGATAAGGTTATTTTTTGTCTCTTTGTCACTTTCTCTCTCTCTCTCTCTCTCTCTCTCTCTCTCTCTCTCTCTCTCTCTCTCTCTCTCTCTGAACTTAATCCTTATGTACACAACGTACGCCACAACAGCAAGGGCTTTGGTTCTCGAGCGGCTTTCAGCGTGGTGTTTTCCCACCCCCAACCACCCCCCTCCCCTCCCCGCAACAAACTGCCCAATTGAAATAAAGCAGCCCCCTGGCAAAGAATTAGGACAATAGCGTGCACTGCACAGCCACAGTGGTGTCCGTCCTTCCCAGATACTGTAAAAATCAATACGTTGGGCGCACTAAATATTGCATCGATTATAAGCTCCGCGAGCATCAGTATAACATGGGTACGGCAATTGGCGGTCACATTAGCACACAGAGCCGCGATCACGTTTAACGACGGTTACTGCAGCAAGTTGGAATGCTGGCGAAAAGTAAGAGGCAGGCAAGGAGTCCCCTGAAGCGAAGGAATTTCTTCTCTCAGTTACGTCACATCAGCGTCGCCTCAGTAGTGCTGTCAAAAAATAACCTTGGCTTCCCTGATTATGTATATTGCCGCGAACCATGCCTTGAATGTTGCTTGTTGACGTTTTGTGGACAACACGTGGTTGCGCCCTGCTATATTAGCCTGTGCTTTAAGACGAGTGGATGTTTGCTCCTTTTGTCGTCTTACCGTGCCAAGCAATTTTGATTAATTGATTCTGAGGTTTAGCGTGCCGACGCTACAAAGGCGATGCGGCGTGCCGTAGTGGGGGGCTCCGGATTCATTTCGACCACCTAGGGATCTTTACCATGCGCCGAAATCCCGAACACACGGGCGTTTTCGCTTTTCGCCTCCATCAGAAATGCGGCCGCCGCGGCCAGGAAGCGAACCCGCGGGCTCAGCAGCATGCACAACGCCCTTAACCACTGAGCAACCTTCCAAGCAATTTTGTTTGAAGGAAAGGGTGTAACCCGTTCCTCACTGTAAGCTAGACTGCTCGGGCTTGATCTACAGTGTTCCTTACCTGATGCGATGCTTGCGGAAAGGACAGCGCCCCGAGGTAAATGCGCGCACACCCAACTCCGCCATTCGATTCGCCGACGCTGGACAGTCCCGGAACTTCGTTTCACTGCTTCTTCGGCATGGGTGATTTGCTTGGATTATTGTGGAGGACAAGTTCGCTCTAATAAACTTTATTACTGCAGGAACCTCGCAACATTATTTACTAGAGCGCGGTGGTAGTGCACACAGATCCTTTTCTAGACACACAGATTCAGATGCCATGCAAACTCAGATGGGTTTTTACTTTTTTTATTTACTATTTACAGCTGCGGCCTTTTTGTACTTTCGTACGACACCGAAAACAAGGTTGAACTAGGATTGGCCACCAGGAATAGTAATCCCATCCAGATATATTAACCCCATTGCAATTCGATCCCGAAAACTGACCGCATCACCCCTGTTTATGGTGCCTCTGTTTTTCCACCCCACCTCTTTGGTTCTTTCAATTATCAATGCACGGCGATACGGGCCATGTCCCCCCTCAGTGGAAACCCTCTCGTGTAGCGTTTCTTATAAGACCCGGACGAGGGAAACACGAACACTTTTCCTGGCCCACCTGGACTGTTCGTATGTTAATAGGACTAAATTTGAATGTTAGGACTAAACTAGAATACACTTCGGCTATCTGGGATCCGAATTTACTTCGTTGTCTTCCTCACTTGAATCTATTCAGAACCATGCGTCTCGTTTCATCGTTTCCATTTACTCGAGAACAGCTAGCGTATCGTCGATGAAAGAAACCTCAAACTTCCCACTTTAACAATTTCAATAGGGAAAATTGCATACGGGAAAATTGTTTGCAGGGAAATTGCACGCTTAAGCCTTTTTCACAAAATATACTACACTAGTCCCGACATTAAAATTCACGTTTTTTCGACACCCCCTTACATTTCCCCGCGCTTCAATCCCAAATTAAAAGCTGCAGCCCCCATTTCCGCACCAATTTACGTTATAATTCTTTTTTGCCAAAGACAGCAAAGCACGGGAACATCTTTCACGCCTCCATTGTAGGCAACCCTAATCCTGTTTCACTGAAAACGTCCATAATTTGCAGTGTATAACTTACCCCAGTCCTCTGTGTAATGCTCGCCGGGTATTGAGAGCATTGAAAGAAAGAAATGTAGGAAACATGGAAAGCATCGCAAACGAATGTTGAATGCACGGCTGTACTTCTTTCTTCACAAATCCAGTCTCCCCCATCCTTACCGTCCGGCTTCAGTCCAGAGCAAGAACACACCGACGGAATTGCTTAACCTCCGCAGACGTCTGCAGGACTATCGCGATCCAGTGTCCTTAGTTTTATACCATGCCTTTGCCGGTGCCTCCGAGGTACACAATTTTGCATCCGAGTCTAATCTATTTTTAATGGCGAATCGTTAATGACCCATTGAGCCGAAAATCCAGCTTCCGGTAGCTTCAGCAGCGAAACGGTTACTTAAACGGCTGACGGTGTAACGAGAATAAAGTAAGCAAATTGAGTTGAAAAAAAAAATTAGGGAAATTCAGGAATGAATGGAAATCGACCCACAACTTCCGAAACGCGCGTCGAGCAAGCATCTATGTTCCCTTGGCTCTTGCACGAATACATTAAGGCCTTCAGATTAGGAAAATACAAGAAATTGGCACACGCAGCTGGACGACGTAGAACGACTCTGATGTTGCTTGGCACATGGTTAGGCGTAACATTAGGATAAACACATGTTAAAACGGTCCTGAAAGGCGTTTTGAGCATACTAAATGAACCAGCGCAATCATTATAGGTTGGGTGGTCAACGTCGTCTGTGCCAACTATAACTTTTTAAGTGCAGCTGAAAGCACATACTTTTGTTGCAAAGTTTGTCGCCGCGCTCCCACCTTTTCCTGCGCGCTTTTGGGCTCCGCTATTTCCACGAATGTGCGTCATCGATTCTTCCATGTGCGTCACGAAGCAGAAATTCTGCTATTGGCCGCCTTTTTCTCGCACTTACTGCGAAAAAAAGCGTCGTGTGCTCAGCTTCGGCGGGTCCCGGCGGCACCTTCGCTTAATTAGCGCTTCTTGCAGCAGGCTTAACGTTATCGTACTCGCCTATACTTATCTTTTTTTACTCTATTCTTTGCTTCTCGTTAAGGCGCGTCGGCTAGGCCGACACGATGGCGGCGGCAACTTCCGAGTTGGCAGACACGCCTTGTCACACGACGCGGACGGTGACAGGAACACATCAGCCGATCGAATGTCCGTGTGGTGTGACTGGCTCTCTGACCGAAGACGCCGACAATAACGATCGGTCGAACAGCCGACCGGTCGTCGGGAATCGATCGAGAAGCGAAAAGTGTGCCCCGATAACATTCGTGCCGTAATGAATATGGCTCTGTTCTGGTAGTTCCTATAGTGTAATCAACGCCGCTTGCGGCGTTGGTGTAATAAACATAGCAAGGTCCATGAAGCCCATACAACTCAACGCTAGCGCTAATGCGATCTGTATTTCGGCTTGCGACGCTTCGGCCGTTCGCTATGCCGACTTCGCTTCCCAGAGTTGTAAACTGCATATTCGTGATACGACCAGCAACGTTTGTAGACAATATAAGCTCAGTCAAGAGCAGAATAAAAATTGTGATGAAAATTGTGAAAAATTTAAAATTCTGCGACACAATCTGAAAAATAGTCCGCAAAGTACGTCAAGCCACGCCTGCGTTTTTTTTTTCTTTCTGCCCACCTCTTTCTAGGGATTTTTTATCCCTACATCCCCAATCCCTAGCAGAGAAGCATGAGAAGCAGAGAAGCCGTGATGCGCACCTTGTGCGGACGACCCTCCTTCACTAAAAGCATGCGCCAGTGGTCCTTCAACTCATCCCAAAAGAGAGAACCGAACTTACACAGAGCAGTCAACGAACAATTAAGTGCTGCTGAACTGTGCCTGTTGGTTAGCAGACGCTCGGCCATCCGCCACATTTGCCAATTAAGGTTAAGCGCCGCTAACACAGGCCCATCGGATCCCGAACGAATCCCAGCCGGAAAAGAGAGGACGGCATATTCCACGTACCAGCACAGATGGCATAGAAAAAAAAAACTTATCTAGCGGACTGCCAGATAGTCCCTTTTCCAAGTAGAGACAAACATGCCACCGTGGAGCTGAACCCAAGCGTCGGAAATATGGAATCGACCGATCACGTCCTTCAACGCCCGAGCACTGCAGTAGGTCCGCCTTGCCCACGTCTCCGCACATCATGCTGAAGGTCGTTCACCAAAAATGTTGGGTAAGGTTAGAGCATGAACGCGTCAATTGATGCGAAAAAAGAGGACGAGTCAGAGTGCTGCGCAGGTGCGTACACAACAGCTCGCAAGAGACGAAAAAATTGGCTGCAATCGTCTGAAAGAAAAAATCGTCTGCAAGCACGCACCTTCCGTTAGAAAATGTACAATAAGCCTTCGGGCGCAAGCTGTCGCGGAGAAATACGACGCCTACGCCCGGTTCAGCGTTCCGGCCAAAAGTTGAGATGATATTGGAACAAGAGGTTTATATAAGCAGAACCGCTCGAAACTCCTGGAATCGCTGGCACTGGTCCATGCCCCCGATAGGTAGGGCAATGAAAAGTGTAGGTACATTTGAGGGAAAATATATGTACTTCGCCGGTAGTGCGCCAAGTTCATATAGGTAATAATGCTTGTTTGGTTGGTTTTTACGGTAGTAAGAGAAAAAAAATTGGCCGAGGAAGAAAAAAACACAACGCGTTCATAATGACGCCTTATTCGCTCCAGCACATGCGAGATGAAAGCAAGCACAAAAAGAACGTAACTCCCGTTCGTGCTGTTCCATGCAAAGGGCGCATGAGCACTGCGAGGGCGGGAAAATTAAATTATATTGAACAAACCTCTGTTCAATTCATCAAGAGATGAGTGGGCCAGGGAGGCAAATAGCGTGAGGGGTCGTAGCAATGAGCAGATACCGGTGCCACAGCCCCAATTGCGAATCACTGCTCTGCACTTCCAACAGCTTTTGCGTTGAATGGAACGGCTTTAAATTTTTCGTTGGAATCGCGGCATTCTGTAAGGATATCTTCTATTGCAGTCATTCCTGGCCGAACTACGCGATATAAATCATAATCTTACCACGTCGCCTCCGCAACAGCAAACGGCAGTTCCCGGGGTTCTTCCCTCATTTCCCTACGTTCAACGACCTGCTGTTCTTTGGGACACCCGATGACGCATACCTACAGGCCAATACAGACGCAGTCTTTACTTTTTGAAGTAGCAAAATCAGCTAGAGACCGCTGCTGATCGGGCCCTGTGTCACCTTACGACATGGGTTCAGTATGCCAAAATGACAAAATGACATATAACTAACATATACATTGACATTACACGCAGCAAATGGCTCCTGTTTACTCGTATCTCATACTAGCCTTGAGTGCAAAGAAGTCCAACTGCTCGGCGGAGCCAGTGGCGGAGATGCGGCTGCTCGGAGTGGTCTTCAAGTGCCGGTTTAACTTCGCGACATGATGGAACACTTCAAATTTATTATTGAGAAACTAGCGGCATCGATCCCAACCTTCGCCCGTATGCACACAGTTGTCACCCGACGGCCCCTCTGAGTCTTTGACAGTTTCAGACCTTTTTCGTCACGTCGGCTGTGTCGTACGCAGCTTCAGCTTAGTGGCGCAGGAACTCACACATGTTTAAATCGAAATAGCGCTGGCGTCTTCAGCCCCCACAATTTTCCGCGACGGAAGCTCAGAGTACCACCAGAGCTGCTCTCGAAGTTATTGCAAACACATTATCTCTGTCGATCCAAAACGTGCAGGTCCTGGCATTTACACCGTCTTATGAGCCAGTGTCCATCTCGTGCTACTGTACCACTTATGAACCCTGACCCGTGGGCCGCCCTGTCAACGCCACAAATCCTCCATCAAGACCGAGTTCGGAGGGACCGCGGAGACCTCAAAACGGTCAACATTTCAATCTCTGTGAGATATAGACTTATACTATCTCAGCCTGCAGTATACAGGGTGTCCCAGCTATCATGCGCCAACATTTAAAAAAAAGCAATGGCGTAACTCGAAGAAAACCTAGTGCATAATGTTTGCAGTACTGTGGAGAAGCGTGCAGCATTTTTTTTTGTTAATGAGACCTACGCTGAAAATACCGCAGTTAGATGCCCATCGTGGGTAACTACAAGTGCCTCATTGACACTTCAGAGTTAGAAAAATAATTACAATTAATTAGTTAAGTCTCATTAACGATAAAATTACTGCCCGCTTCTCCACAGTACTGCAAACATTATGCACTAGGTTTTCTTCGACTGACGCCATTGCTCTTTTTTTTTAATCTTGGTGCATGATAGCTGGGACACCCTGTATAACTGGTTATTGAGCATTTCATGACCATAGCACCTCCCGCGAGTCAAGAGAATGTTGCTATACTTTCTGAAGATATCTGTTCTCAAATGTGCGCAAGACGATGTTCGTGCAAAAAATGGATGTCATGCTACTCAATAGCCATGCGACATCCCACCAGCGACACGTTGTCCGTTTGGGCGGTGTCTTGATTGTTAGTCTGTTATTAATCCAGAGGACATACCTGATGTCGTTGAAGCAGACTGCCGCGGAGTGTAATAGTCGCTTCGTATAGCACGCAAGCGAATGCTGCATTTTTTACTCGAATCAACTTCTATATGGCTCATCGTGGAACTTCTGCTCCAAGCGTTTTAGATCAGCGAATTCTTTGTTCTTTTTAAATGCTGTTGCATTTGTGAGCCCACTAACGCGATTTTCGCAATGTCAGGCCGATCAGTGTCTCGAGCGCTAGGGCAGGCGACTACTTAAATTTTACACGGGGTGGTAACAGGCTATGTTGTTGTTGTTGTTGGTAAACTTTATTGACACACACGCACACACACAAAAAGAGACCCCCGAAGTCCGGGGTTCTGAAAGGGAAAATAATTATCTATAGAGACGCGAGGACCTGACGAATGTGAGCCACCAGAGCTCGCCACCAGGCCGCTCGGTCCGGTCCCTCCGGCGGCGCGAGCCAGTCTTGGAGAGAAGAAGGAGGAGGTGAAAAGGATTTAAGATGAGTTGAGGGTGATTGTTGCGAAGCAGAACAGTCCCAATGAACATGCGGTGTCTTGGGAAAGCCAGAACACTTAGAGAACCGTGCAGGGCTGCGATGGCCTTCTAATCGATGTAGTATGTGTGGGGTTGGAAGGCTGTCTGTTTGCGCTTGCCGGTTAAGACAAGCCTCTGCCCGGGGTAAGAGGCGAGATAGAGACGGTAGAGTCTGCCTATTGCTGACTAACTCGTGCACAGTCTGGCGTCGATGTAGACGGGCTTGCCGCGCCTGCGTGGGTGGGTGGAAAGGGTTTGGCCAGGGCGTCTCCGAGTCTCCCGGTTGGGACGGAGCACGGGAGAGCTGATGCGCCAGCTCGTTGCCCGGGACGCCTCCGTGACCAGGAACCCAGTCCAGCACGTAGCTAGTACCAGTGTGTTTGGCCAGATGAGAGTGAAGTGCACGCGTCATATTGATGGGAAGCAACTGCTCCTGAAACAAGCGGAGAACATCCTGACTGTCGCTGAGAATCACGTGGTTACCGGGAGTATCTAAGGATAAGATGGCGTCAGTGATTGCTTGAGCCTCGAGAGACAGGACGGAAGGAACGCCCGAGTATCTTTTCTGGAAGGGCGGGTTGGCAGGATGAACAACTACTGTGACCCCGCGTGCGTCTTTGGTGGAGGAGGAGGCATCTGTTGTTAGATCACCGTAGCGGTAGCGAAGAGTGCATATCCGAGCTCGACGACGTCCTGGATGTGAGGTTGCGGATACGTTGATTGGAATGGCAGGAACTGTTGCGCGAGGGAGGGGATACCAAGGGGGGTATGTCGGTGTAATGCCGGGTAAGGACGATACCTCGTAATGGAGTGAGGATAGCAGAAGACGGCCATGAGAAGTAAGCTGGAGACGAGTGTGTTGTGCCACCAAATGAAGATCAACCTGATCTGACAGTGACGCGAACGGCTGAGCAGCCTCTAATTTAGCGAGGGGGGTGTATCTAGGTGCCCCTAGAGCCAGCCGTGTAATACGCCTGAGGAGTCGCTCGAGCTGGAGTCGCTGCGATGACGTTAATTTTACGTGTGGCAGGGCGTAAAGAATGCGAGTATATATTAGAGAGTTCACAAGTCTCGTAATATCGTGTTCTCGTAGGCCTTGGCGACGTCGGGTCAGCCGGCCGATTATGTAAGTGAGTTGGGTGATTTGAACCTTACATCGATTGAGCCACTGAGAGGCCTTCCCATCATCCTGCAGGTCAAAGCCGAGAACGCGCAGCCAGGCCTTACGTGGGAGAGGGGTGGCATCAATCGTGAGTTCTACTTGAGAACGTTGGTCGCTATAGCTTTAGCCCGCAACAGGCTATGCACATAGGTCTTGGGCGGACTTTTTCGCCTTTCAGCAAACTTTGATCTCTCTCGGAAAACTAGTTGGTGCTACATATTCGTTTCGAGCTGCAGTTTGCCGGTCAACAGCTATGGGCTCCCTCCACCGTGATCCGCGGCTTACAAGCCTGATGTAAGCGAAGGAGCTGAAATATAGCACCCCCTATATATAGCTTGACGGCGGCACCCGGTCTTCAGACATAGACTAACAGCGGCCGAATGACGGCGCTTTGAAACCTTATTTGCAGTGTAAATTCGTGGGAAGCCGCATTTACACCTACTCGTTTATAAAACAATTATCGTACAGACAGTTGGTGCACAAAAGTACGCGTTTGATATACGGATGATGGACGATCAATTGCAGCTATGCTGCCTAACCATAAGCGCGGGAACTGCCGCAACAGCGTGTGCCACCGAGAATGACGCTGCGGAAGACGCGCAAACAGGTGATTTAGTAAATTCATTTGATCGGAAAGCAGTGGATTTAGTGTGAACACTCATGGTGGGTCGGTCCCAGAGAAGGTCGAGGTATAGATCGCTTCGAGCCGCAAGCGCGCGTAAACGCTCCAACATTTCATCAATGATTTAGCCAGTAATTGAGTCCTTTTTTTCAGAAGATACGTGCGGTGAGAACTTTCAATATAGAAAAAAAAAATCGGCCATGGAGCGCCCATCGTGTGTTCGAGTATTCGGCGCACATTAAGTATCCCCAAGTGGTCAAAATTAATCCTGAGCCCTCCACTACACCACGCCTCATCACCTGTGTAGCTTCGGCGCGTTAAACCTCATCATCAATCGATCAGTCAGCTAGCGCCTCAGCCTTCAATTTTATTATACGTATACGCCGCAAAGCGCAAGGAACAACATCGCTCCCTCCAAGTAACGCGGGACATGCGGACGCGGTCATTGCTGCAAATGAAATGGCTGCTTCCCTGGGGCTAAACCTCTGTACAGTAGTTACCTAAAATAGGCCCCTCAAGTACTTACCCTCGGAGATCAGAGAACTGTAACGCACATCCCGGAAAACTTGGAGTCTGATGCTGCGAAGAAAAATCGCCTTCTGGCGGCTATTTCCTAAGAGTACTTGCCCATCGCCCACTGAGGATATGTTCCAAATAAAAGGGGATGGTTATTATCATCAACATTTTATGGCACGAGCCTGGAGGCCGCTCGAGGTGTGGCCTCACAACGCCGGCAACAAAGGCCTCCATTAACGCTCGGGCTGTCAACGGTCTTCTGGCTAGCGTTCAAGCGTGCCCCTCAACGCAAGGAAGAACAGCCCAGCAAGGTTTCCGCGGAGTGCCGCCCGGATTCAGCCTGACTGACGTCCCGCACGCTTTCCCGGTCTGCTCGGGCGAGGAATCTTCCCCCTGCTGGGGCGAAGGACGAACGCCGTCAACATGCTTAACAGTCTGTCGTCGTCGCGCGCGCAGCTGCTCTCGGAGAAAGCACGCCTGCCGCTGACTCGACTCCCGCGCAAAATCGGCATCACGCTTGCCCTCAGCGGAACCTTCCTGGTATTGGTTTGCGTCTCCCTGGGCCTTCACTGCGCTCTAAAACCCCGTCCGCCGCTCTTTGTCTACTTCGGACCTCCGGTCGAGCCCATAAAGCGGACGCCCATGGCCGATGGAACCATCGACAACAACAAAAGCTCCATGAATGGCAACTCCGGACTGACCGGCCGAGATCACGGGAGCGTCGCGCAAATGTTAGGCCTCATTTCGCGTCGTCCCTTCAACGAGACTGGCTCTCAGCATGGCGACGGGGCCGATGACTCGTGAAGGGTCGGTGTGATGAGGCTGAAGTGGGACTAAGCCCTCTCCGGTCATTCGAGCCAGTAAAGCGTAAATTCAGTTCCCGCGGAAGACGGCAACAATTTTGTGTCGCTTTGTCAATGTCTGATGACGTGCTGTTATTTTCGCAGCATGTTCTTTTCCATTGATGAAGATATATATGATTAGTAGATCATCACGCTTGATAGCGCGGCAAAATTCGAAGATGCGTTTCACTAGCACTAGAACCATTGCCTGGCCGGTCTTAAATCTCCATCTTTTAAAGGTATTCGTTGATGAAAAGGGGCTAATGGAGCAAGTTTTTAAATTCTTTCAAAGGTTAGAATATTTTGTCAACACTACAATCAAGATACTCAAAAACATTCGGGTTTACCTGCAGTAGCGCTGGTTGAGGGATCCACATATTTATGTCAGTGCAGCATCATCTTGTGCCATCATAGGCACGCATTATTTTTATCGACGCCGTCACTTACCGCTTGCACGTTACCACCCTTCTAGGCCCCAGACGACCTAATGCTTTGCCTAATTTCTTAATTTTATTGTTTCCGCGTTCAAACATGACGTAAAAGAAATCACTCACCGGCTATCATTGGCTGATTCCACTAGAGCACGATAGAGAATACGTGCACTGACGTTTGTTGTTTCCAATTTCTTCTGTGAGTTATGGGCACATAACGTACTAGCCCAAAGGTGAACTTCGCACCCCTGAAGGAGGTGCCGGACAGAAAAAAACAAAAACAAATTGGAGCAGCTTGGACTAGTGGTGCGAGGCTGGGGAAACAGCACAGCTGAGGTTCGACCTAGCTTCTTCCGGGTTCGTTAAATTTTACTACGTTTTGCTAGGCCTTGCAAAGCTTTGTTAGGTTTTGCGATGTTCTTGCTAGGCTAGGCTAAGTGTTGAGGGGTGATGAGTTGTATAGCCGGATTTTACAAGGTGTTATCGAGCAGCCACACGACAGCGTTCGCGCTGCGCTTCTTCTTCCTCGGGAGTCACACGCTTCTGCCGACTCACGTTTTGCGCCGCCGACTCTAAACGACGTGCTCGGCGCGGAGCCACTAAGCGCTGTGTGTTTCCGACGCAGCTGACGCGTTCCCCGAGTAGAGTTGAGCCCGGCTGCGAGGCTAGCTCTCGATGCTGCTGGGAACTGGGCCCGACTGTAGTTGAGCCCTGCTGGGAGGCTAGGCCGGGAGGCGTATAGGCGTACTGGCGGTGAGATGTTTGAGTGGCGCCCCCTGGCTCCTGCCATCAGCTTAGGGACTCACGCTGCTGTTCAGCCACCTCCTGGCATTCCTCGAGGCCACTGGACTAACCCAGCGCCTGTAGCTGAGGCTACTGAACAAACATTCGCGCCGAACACTCGCGCCGCTGTCGCCTATGTAATGACCCCCCCCCCCCCCCTCTTTTTTTTCTTCTCTCTTCTCTTCTCTCTCTCTCTCTCTTCTTCCTGTCTTTCTAATTCACACCTTTTCTATCCCACCCCTAACCTCCTCCCAAGTCTTTTATCCCCTCTTCTCCTCTCCACCGCACTGGGTTGTATGCAGGTGAGCTCCCTACTGAGCTCAATAATATCCCCAGTGCACTTTCCTTTCCTTTCTTCCACCAAATCACTCCTCTCTCTCTCACAATAAAGCTTGACTTTGGGCTAGTTGGGTATGCATGACACCTTGAAAAACAGCGCAAAAACACGGACGTAGAGAGGTTACAGCGCTCGTGTCTGTGTAACCTCTCTACGTCCGTGTTTTTGCGCTGTTTTTCAAGGCCTCTCTCTCTCTCACGCTGCTGTCGTCTGCTGCACTCCGCTTGTGAGGGGCAGCATTGCGTCTGCTATAAATCACCCGTTTTGATGCTTTAGTGCATTAAAAAGTGTATTTCCAGTAATTCATTTTGCCAGATTCTGGCACCTCCGAATAATTTCAAGCTGCATGCCGCATAAGTTTCCAACACACGAGGAAAGAGAGAACAACTTTCTTCAGAGCAGCGGTCAGAAGACCGTGTGTAAGTCGTCCTTTCTAGCTTAATTTGCGAGGTTCAGTGCTCAGAGGTCCTCGATAAGTATTCAAAATGCGTACACTTCCCTAAAATATTTTTGAAATGCCTTTATTGCTGCACTGGACCCTACACTAGCCTCTGGCTGCGAGTGCAAGCACTTTATTCACCTTTGATGCTTGAAATAAAGTGAAATGAACAAAAACCAATCAATCAAAGGTTTAACATAACTATCGGTCTAGGTCTGGCATAGTTAAATTATGAGTTACACTACTAAATGCGTTGTAACACCCTAGCTTGAGAAACGAGGGTCAGAGTTCCTTTATCATATCTAAAAAGAAAATCAGAACGCAAATATTTTCTCTGGTCAAAACAGCTAAGTCAGACTACTCGTCTGGTTACACTGACATAAACAAGTCGGAAAATGGCGCTGCACTTGCTTTGACACAATTTCACGGCTAAGGTCACAATGCGATTTTATTTGTTTCTTTCGGAGAATGTGGTGTCGCTTCTAAGGGTAAACGATGCACGTGAGGTGACTGTGCTCGAAGTTGAGTGAACAGCAATAAAAGAAGGTACCGCTCGCTTACCCGGCGTGGTGTCGCGCCGTGCTGTTTAACTGCTTGTGGCTGTTGGTGCGCGATATTCGTCTATGCTGCTGCTTCCATTCTTCTTCTGGGCTGCGGACATCATATTGAGTCACTGTAGCGTGCCTTGCTGCAGTTATTTCACTGAAAAAATTCCTACAAGCTTTGTACCATACACCTTCCGGCGTTGTCGCCAAGCGAAGTTTCTCGATAAGCTCGTCCGGAAAGAGAGGTATCCGCAACTGCGACAGAGTGGATTGCAGCGTCGCCGGCCGCTTGGCGGCTCTCTAGTCTGTAGGATGACAGAGACGGTGTTTCACATTGGCTCAATGGTACAAGAGAAGTTCTGAACAACGGAGAGAGGACTACAGCATTTAGAGAGTGCGGCAACAGGGGTGCATACAGATAGACTTCTAAAGTTGTAGAATCTAAACTGAAAAAAAAAAAGCCGCAGAAAATGTTCCAGCTAACACGGCAACAGGGGTGCATACAGATAGACTGCTAAAGTTGTAGAATCTAAACTGAAAAAAAAAAAAAGCCGCAGAAAATGTTCCAGCTAATACGGCAACAGCCTACAGTGACAGATGAAATTCCTATACGGCTGGTAAACCTACTGGGCCCAAAAAGCAAACCACAACTGGTTCGAGCAACCGAAAAAGTGATAAAAACTAAGCAAGTACGGGACGATTGGCGTAAGAGCAGGATGAAGATGATATATAAAGGTAAATGAGACAGGGCTGATGCCAACTCGTACAGGCCTATTACAGTTACCTCAGTGGCATACAGGCTGGCAATGCAAGCCATAAAAGCGGAACTACAGGCGTGGATAGAGGGTAACGGCTTACTGGGACAACTACAAAATGAATTCAGATGAGACAGGCGCTTAGAGGACAATTTATTTGTCCTAACCCAATGTATAGAGGTGTCAATGGCTCAAAACTGAGCAGTATGGGTAACCTTTCTCTATACAAAGGGAGCCTACGACACTACAGATAGAGAACTTCGATGGTGCATACTTGAGCGAAAGGTGTTAGGCCAGGAATTTATTCAGCTGTTGCAGGGTAGTTACAATGAGATAGACGTGCAAATTACCTTGGAGGACCTAAAGTGTACCGAATCGGTAGTCGCAAATAGAGGTTTAAAGCAGGGTTGTCCTCTGTCGCCATTGTTGGTCATGCTGCGCATGGCAAGACTAGAAAGAAAACGTGACAACAGTATAATAGGTTTCAATTCGTGTCATAGCCGCAAAGGGCAGGAAGTGGAACAACATATCCCGGTACTGATATATGCAGATGACATATATTACTACTAGCAGATAGCGAACAATGTCTGCAACAGCTCACAGATATATGCGGGGAAGAAACCACTGAACTGGGGTTAGAGTTTAGCACAGCAAGGTCGGGAGTTCTGGTTTTTAATGACGACGCCCGTAATGGAGCGGTATTCGTTCAACAAGCAATACCATGGGTAACGAAATACAAATATTTGGGCATATGGATAAACGAAGGTCAGACGTATCTAAAAACTCATGAGGAACATTTAAGAATGAAATGCAAAAGAAACGCCTGTATCATGAAGCACAGAGCAGTATGGGGAAATAACAAATGTGAAGTAGTGCGAGCCTAGGAATCTTGAAGGATGTAATGGTACCGGCCCTCACCTTTTCAAACGCAGTAGTGTGTGTCAAATCAGAGATTTAATCAGGGCTAGAAGTAAATCAAAGAGTGGTAGGTCGATTGGCATTACGAGCACACAGTAAAACAACAAATGAGGCTGTGTAGAGAGACATGGGATGGGCCTCCTTAGAAGTGGGAGCCGCAAGGAGCAAAATATATTTTGAAGAACGACTTAGAAATATTGATGACCAGAGATGGGCGGCCAGAGTTTTACGGCATCTTTACGTAAAAAGCGTGGACACACAGTGGAGAAAAAGAACCAGAAGGCTCAGGACAACGTATATGAAACCTGGAAGCGTAGGGGAAACGACCAAGGCAATAAAAAATGAAGTGGAAGAATCACAGACAACTACCTTGAAAAAGAGGAAGGACGCAAAGAAGTCCTTCGACATATACAGAAGCGGGAAGCAGGAGATCATGAGGGAAAAGTTTTTTGGTAATACCAAAGCAAGTGCATGGCTTTTTGAGCCCGGGCGGGTTGCTTGCGGACAAAAACGCTTATCCGCAAGCCGGTACAGAAAGGACTGTGCGCAGGCTGCGGCAGGGAGCCAGAAACCATACGCCATATTGTAACGGAGTGCAAGGGTATCCGTCCAGTCCTCAGTGAGGAAGATATCCAGATTCCGGAAGCCATTGGCTTTGAGGTTAACGGAAAAGTGAATTGGACAGCACTGTCACAGCAGTAGTGGTTAGTAAATTAAAAGAAGGTTGGAATGTTGGTGGGAAAACAGCAGAGAACAATCTGGGAAGACATGCGAACATAGTAGTCATGTTAGCACAAAAATTCTATTAAGGATTTTTTTAGGTGAGGGCGAGGGGATTCTACAGTGGCGTTACGACTAATGTCGCTGTGCAACGCCACCTCGTTACAAAGGGGAAGCCACTAAGCGTCATTATCATCATCATGGACGCCTGCGGCTGCCACCCACCTGCAGTCTCGAGGCGCTGCTCTTCCCGAGGGGCCCTGACCTGACTAGAGTGCGGGACTTACGGAGCCTTCTCCAATACCTCAAGGCCACGGGGCTGAATCAACGCCTCTACCCACCCCGGTTAGAGCCGTTTGAACTACTTGTCTTTCTTTTCTCTCCTTTTTAACTACTTTTGACTCTGTTCTTTCCTTTCTCTCACAACACTGTCCTCCCACCTTTAGCGGCCATCCCCATCACCCAGGTAAATGTAGGTGTGTCATTATATGGGCACAATAACATTCTTGGTTGAACTTTCCGTTTCTACTTTCTGAATAAAATCACTCACAACTACTACTGGGGACCAGACAGCTGACCAAGCGGTACGGAAAGTCGGTAGGGGAAAGTGGGTAGGGCAAGTTAGGGGAATAAAACAGGCAACTCGGTTGCTTGCAACCGGCGTCATAATACAAAGGGAGTGCCTCTAATCATCATTATCATCGGCCTTCGCCGCGTTAGCTACCCAACATACCTAGTAACGTTGGGCCTCACCGATTTACCAGTCCTGGACAGTCCACGGGTAGTCCGAGGACGGCCTTCGGCCCGGATGTTCGGCCCGGAAAAACCGACGCCGGATCGCGCCCTGGGCAGTCCTCGGACGATACTGGACTGATAATCGAGGGGGCCTGTTGTTAGCCGCCCTAGCCGCTTATCTTCTGGAGCCCGAACGACAATGGGAGCCAGCGCGCGGAAAAATTGCTGGCTAAGAACGTCGCACTCCGTCAGCTGGTGCTAAAAAATGATTGGGATGGTGGTGGAGGAAAAGCAGAGGTGGTAGGTATACAACCTGTAAAATTGAAGATTTAAGTTGAGTCAGAAGCTAAGGGCAAACTTCTTTCTTGCGATAGCAAGTGTCACCACCCCGATCGTAGGCGCGCTCAAAATCCCGCATAAGGGTGGGGGGGAATTCTCTTCAGACCCCACCCCCAGAACCCGCCCCCTCAAAAATCACCTGTGCATTACAAAAATACATGCAATGGTATTATGATCCCCTTGGAATCATTAAATTAAGAAATCATATTTTTATATGTCTGTTTTACCTTGAAAGCGATACATATGAATGCATGCGTATGAATACATATGAATGCACATGAATACATATGAATGCGGTGCATAATAAATTACACAAAGTGGAAGGCTTAAACACATTCCAAGTGTCGCACGTAAAGTTACCCAACTCGCGCGCACGCACGCACGCACGCACGCACGCACGCACGCACGCACGCACACGCACACACACACACACACACACACACACACACACACACACGCACGCACGTACGTACGTACGTACGTACGTACGCGCGCCATTACAGCACTTACGAGGTCGCGGGTTCGATTCCCGGCCGCGGCGGCCGCTTTTCTGATGGAGGCGAAAAGCGAAAACGCCCGTGTGTACGAGATTTCGGTGCACGATAAAGATCCCCAGGTGGTCAAAATTAATCCGGAGCCCTCCACTACGGCGCGCCTCATCGCCTGCGTTGCGTCGGCGCGTTAAAACCCCACAATCAATCAATCAACCATTACAGCACTTGACACTTCAGTCTACCTTTCACGAACGGAGTTTACAGCTTCAGCCTGACATGCCCACCTGGTCGTACAGAACGACTTCAACGTTCAGCTTCGTACCTCCGCAAGTTTGAACTTCGCCAGTTATGAATATTTGAGAAAATGCAGGGCGCCAGACAGTTGGTCCGTTTTCACGATTTTTTTATTCGTGTTTCGGTTTGTCTTTCCGGGTCTTATCATTTTTTCTTGGGTTTGTAAGGGTGGTGTATGCGGTACACATTTTGATTTCCATATTTCATTCTTACCCTTCTCTAAGTTTTGTTTTTGTATTTGTTTTTTTTAACTCCCTTCGGCCAGTTAACTTCCTTAATACTAATTAACTATTAAATGGGTTAACTTCCCCGCGCAATTCCGTATTATTTAAATGCATGATTGGTTGTTTTAACTATTTCTTTATTTCGCTGTCTTTTTTTTGTTTCTTACTTTCATGTTCATTTGTGAGTACTTGGTATCAGATTAATTTTCTAATTTGGTTAGTTATTTTTGTGTTTTTCGTTCTCTATTCTTTCTTTTCTTTTTTGTGTTTTCTTGACCTTTCCGTGCACCAATTATCCCTGTTTTCACTACTGTAACGAATAAATGTGTTAAAGGAGTACTGACACGAAATTTCAAAGCTGTGATAACTATGTAAAACGCTTCGTTTTTATCAGAAGATATCTCCCAGCAAGTTTCAACAGCAACAATTCAGCGAAACATATTTAAAATCCATTTTAATCTTCGCCCGCACGAGAAAGCCCAGAGCGGGCCGACATGACATCATGTGCTACTTGCCCCAAACTGCCGACGACGGGGCTCTCGTGACAAAGCCGACGCGCTGGCTGTGGTTGGCGCGCGCTGCTCGGGCGTGTGTACACGTCATGGTTTTGGGACTGACGTCATGCTGCCCGGGCCTGTGGGGACGGCGAAGACCTCGGCCGGTCTGGGCGCGTGCGTGCGCTCGATCGCGCGCGCTTCCAGAGAGGCAGCGATGCGGCAAGAATGGTGACGTCATGTGATACATCCTGTTATGGCGGCCGCTCGGCGTTTTTCAGTTGAAACCGAAACTGCCGCGAATAAACGACGCCGTAAATGAATGTTTACGCTGCGCTCGACCGACTAATCTGTCATTCTATGATTAGTGGGCTGGTAGGCACGCATAGCAGCGAAAAAAACGTAACACAAAAATTTCGTGTCAGTACTCCTTTAACTTCAATTAAGCACGGCAGCTCGGTCTTCACGATTTTCTTTATTTGGGTTACGGATTGTCCTACTGAATTTTTAAAATATTTCCCTTGCCACCCGTACACGCCTCGGAAACAACAGCATATCCCAAGAAACGAGCCCCGTCCTTTCACGAACATTTCCTACCTCAAATGCCAATGCCTAGAAGACACTCTGGGCTGTGATCAGCACATTATCCATATCTCTCTCACTTTCTAACTCCACCTTCGAGCAGTGGAGAGCTTCCCTGGCCAGCACAGACCCGGATACCCAGCTCAACCTGGTGACTGGAGCAAGGACATTCAGACGAAGTCAAGTAACCTCAAACTAGGGATGCCTTTCACGGGTAGAGGCCCATAACATCAGCTTCTGCTCGACGAAAAAAAATTATTGTCCCTCTCCCCCCTCAAACTCAAACCTCGAACCGGTCAAGCTACAATCAAAGATCCCCACCTCCTCCCAAACACTATAACCGACACTGAAGAAATCAACTAATCACTGATGTCACGAAGCATTCCAAGACAATTTCCCTTAATGCGGTCAATACCTCGGTTGATTCCCATCAATTGGAGGCTCGCCGAGGTTTTGTGCGCAGATTGAAGAGGCGCAAACAGACCATATTTCGCAAACGCCGAACTGCTGCCATGACCTACGCCAACACATTCCAAAAACAACATTGGGCCACCTTTTGCCACCAACTCCCGGGTTCGTACATTGAACCAAGCCCTGAAAGGTTACCAGTCTATAATCCAAAACCATGATCGCAGGGATGAGGACGAGGAGGAAAACGTTTATTGATATCAAATAAGAGCGCTGTGAGTTGAGTCGTAAGTCCAGGACCCCAGTAGAGCTTGCTGCCGCCTTCACCCTCTCGACGAGCCGAAGCTGACGATCAGGATCAGAGCTGGCCAGCTCTCGCTCCCACTGCTCTAAAGTTGGATGTCGTATTGTGCCTATGTTCTTTTTATGTTGACAAGCCCACACCATGTGATATAAGGTTGAGAGCTCTCCACAGTGAGGGCAAGTGGATGTATACATTGCAGGTAATATAGCGTGAAGCCTGGTAGGGTGCGGAAAACTATTGGTCTGTGGCTGCCTACATGAGGTTTCTTGATCTTTTGTGAGGGATTTATGACCTCGCGGGTATATCTGTCGGGGAAGCCTCTAATGTTGAGTGATATCTCTGTACGTGGCTAACGGCTGGTTAACCCTCTGCTGACCTTGTGGAGCCTGGCCGGCTAATTCTCGGGCACTCGTGTGAGCGACGAGGTTTCCACGAAGGCTGGAAGGTGTCCAGACGATAGTCACATTCTTAGGAGGGTTTTGCTGGAGGATTTGACGGGCGGTTTTGGAAATTCGTCCATTAATATAA
Organism: Haemaphysalis longicornis; assembly: GCF_048455015.1. NCBI lineage: Eukaryota > Metazoa > Arthropoda > Arachnida > Ixodida > Ixodidae > Haemaphysalis > Haemaphysalis longicornis. The sequence goes on from NW_027526203.1 coordinate 250,402,478, forward strand.
TTTCTGTATGCTCCCTGTGAGTCTGATAACACAGTCATGGCTTCAGTTTGAGTTATGGAAAGCACAATGGCTGTTAATTCCGCTTGCAGTGTATCGGTGCGTCTAAGTGTCAGGCTCGGGTGTGTTCGCACCGTGTCGGTGACCACTGCCGTCATAGCATATTCTCTGGCGTAGTCTGCCGCGTCTGTGTACACCACCCTGCTTTTTTTGCCCATATGTCCTCTCTACGTTTTCGGCTCTGACCGTTCTTCGGCCCTCATGGTACTAAGGGTGCATATCTCGAGGTAGGGGGGAAACTCTGATGTTTTCTCTTATTTCTTCGGGAATGTTTTCCATGGCAGGCCCCGAATTCACTACCGAATATCCGAGGCGCCTCAAAAGGTGACGGCTAGTTGGAGTGGTGGCGAGTCGTTGCTGCTGGTTGGTCAGGTGGGCTTCTATGAGCTCGTCTATGGTGTTGTGGAGTCCAAGCGCAAGCAGTTTCCCGGTCGATGTGCTTATCGGTAGTCCGAGGGCTTGTTTGTAGGCCTTCCTGATTAGTGCGTCCAACTTATTGCGTTCAGAAGTTTTGATTATGGCATAGGGAGCGATGTAGACAATTTTTGATGCAACGAAAGCTTGTACGAGGCGAACCATGTCTTGTTCTTTCATTCCGTGCTTGTTTGTGATACGGCGTAGTATGCGGGTGATTTGACTGATCGAAGAGTCGAGGTTGCGGATCACCTGAAAGTTGGAGCAGTCTTCTTGAAGGATCATGCTCAGTATTTTGATGGAGGGTGAGGGTTTGATGCGGACCCCGCCTATTTCTATTTCTATGGTTGTCTTCGTGTCGTTCTTGAGTCGAGGTCTCTTCTGCACCAGTACGAGTTCTGATTTCTGAGGGGTGCATTTGAGGCCAGTTTGCTGCATAGATTCGGACAACGTCTGCAGCCTGTTGTAATTTGTCTTGCATTTCACCTTCCGAGCCTTCCCCTATCCAGATCGTGATGTCATCAGCGTATATTCTGTGGCGCAGACCTGGAATTTGATCCAGTTGCCTTGGAAGGTTGATGAGGGCAATATTGAAGAGATGCGGGGTAAGCACCGCCCCCTGCGGAGTACCCTTGCATCCAATCGTGATGGGTTGAGAGCTCACATCCCCAACTTTGATGACTTCCACACGACCCGTTAGGAAGTCTCGAATGTATGCGTACATTCGTTCCCGGCAACCAAGGTTATTAAGGTTTCGGAAGATGATTTCGTGCTTGACGTTATCGAACGCCCCCTTTAGGTCGTGGGCCTTCGGTGTGAGCTTGTTGGCTTTGCTCAGAACATCTTCTTTAATTTTCAGGAGACGGTCTTGAGTTGAATGATGTGGCCGGAAACCAAACATTGTGTGTGGCATGCGTTGGGATTCTTCAAGGTAGCCCTGTGGTCTGTTAAGAGCAACATGCTCCATGACCCTTCCAATACATGAAGTAAGAGAAATTGGCCTCAGATTTTCTATGCTTGGATCTTTGCCCGGCTTTGGGATAAGCCTGACTTCGGCTTCTTTCCATGTTGAGGGCATTGCGCCTCTCTCCCAACAATGGTTCGTGTATCGCGTGAGTGCACAGATTGAGTTGTCATGAAGATTTGACAGAGCTGTGTTGGTGATTTGGTCCATTCCTTGTGATATGTTCTCCCGGATTTTTGCAAGGGCTGCCCTAACCTCTGCCTCGGTGATTGGTCGATCAAGGTGAGCGTTGGGGAGCCATTGTAAGGTGGTGGGTGGAAATGGGGTGGACTGGGTATGTAGCGCGATTGGAGAGCACGAAGCAAGTGTCTGTGGTTCCCAGACATTGATGTATGATTGTCTGCATGGTTTTACTGGTTTCTCCTTTGCTTTTTGTGGGGTCGATGGTGTATCGGAGGAGACTCCAGGTTTTGGATGTGCTTAGAGTGCCTCGGAGCTCATCACACTTTCCAGGCTAGTTCTGCTGGCAGAGCTTCGTCGCGCAGGCCTCTGCCTCTGCCGTCAGTTTTGCAATGCGGAGCTTAAGTTTCCGGTTGTGTTTTTGTCTCCTCCATCGCCTAGCAAGGCTGTGCAGAGCACCAACAAATGAAAGAGATGGCTTTCTATAGCTGGGGTCTGGGTAGCGGTTTGGAGGACTCTAGTGTGGTTTTTTTATGTCTTCTCGCTGTTTCTGTGCCCAATTTTCGATGTCTATGACGGGGTACTACGGAGTTTGGGGCCGGTTTTCCCTTAAATTATACCAATCTGTGATTCGAGCTTTACTGAGATGTCTTCGGTAGAGGGATCCCTGAAGCTCAGTCTGGATTATCATGTGGTAACTCCCAGGTTTTCCTCCAGATTGTGCCAGGAGTTGTGGGGGGCGTTTTTAGCGAGAGTGAGATCGGGGCAAGTATCTCGCGAGGCGCTGCTCCCCACTCTTGTGGGTTCGGCGGGATTAGTGAGTAGCATCAGGTTCTCTTCATCAATACAGACTGCGACTTCCTTTCCTCGCTTATTAAAGTAGCAGTACCACCAGGCAGGATGAGCTGCAATGAGGCCTGCTATTATAAGGAGTGGGCTTGTGCCCGCTTCATAATCACCTGGTGGAAGAGAGATGCGAGACCGGCTCTTTTATTCTTTGGGCGACAGTAAACATTGAGAATGAAAGTTTTGCGCTCTTTTCCGGGTTTCTGGGTGATTAGTTCCGTAAACGTGTGATCATGCTCGCTTGCAGTGAGAATGTGTTGGACGGCTATAATGGCTTTTCTGACGAGGGTGCAGACATCTCGACCTTGCGTGGTGTGCGTAATGTAGCCAGAAAGCTTTGCAGTGGCGTTAGTTTTCTGAGGGCAATAATATCGGGGGTGGGGTGATCAATGGAGCCAATTTTTTGATGCAGAAGTCTTTGCTTTTACTTGTATCCTCTGCAATTCCACTGCCACTTGCGGAGGGTGTGGGAGTTGCGTGGATATTTCTACGCGACGTATTAGCACGTACCCACAAGAGGGATTGGCCACGGTTGAATCTTTGTCTCCAATCGAAGGAGGTACTCTTGCTCTTCATCGATTTCAGCACCGACGCGTGTCTCCAGTTACAGCACTTTCTTTGGTTGTTTATCACAAGACTGGTGTAACAATATCTTCATCAGTATGGCCGCAGAATTGGAAGCTTTGAGGCTAGCTGGTTTTGTGCAGGAAGTACTTTCTACAAGCCGCTCAAATTCACAGGCGTTGTAGTGTTTAAAAGCGTCTGTACATAGTGTTACGACACAGTGCGAAATGCTTTGCCGTTGCCTTGTGCACGCGTTTGCGTCTTGTGCGCGCGTTGTGTACAAGTTTGGCGCATTGCGGCGAAGGTCAGTGTGTGGCGGCAAGCGCGCCACTTCTCGGACAGGTTTCAACCTGTCGGAGAAGCGTGCACTCGAGGTCGGTGAATCATGCCAGGTGCGCCGTTGCGCGCGTGAATGCTCCGGTTGCTGGAGAAATCTCCGCTGATTCTAGGGACATTCGAACACTGCATCTTGGGAATATGTGTTTTGTATGTTTTTAATTCTCTTGCCATGCGCAGTGGGCTGGGCACCTTGTTGACCGTTGGGACTTGTGGTTGTAAATTCTCGCCCTTCGGCAAGCCGAGCAGTACGTCGTCGGCATCGGAGCAAGATGTTACTCTGCCCGAGTCATGCTGTAAGAACTCAGCGGGCTGCCTCCTATATCATCGCTACTCTCTTCTCGTGCCATGCATTAAACCGGCTCTTCTTCATTCGGAACAGAGGCAACTCTTCTGCTCTCCGCTCCTTCACCTTGCTGCCACTACATGACGGAGGAAACGGAGGTCTGTTCTGGGACACGTTCACCAATGTAGCAATAATTATTTGAATCGTGTACTTCCAAAGAGGATCAGCTGGCGTCAAATAACATGATTTTGTAGCTTTTCATCAAAGCACGCAGTGCTGAAGGTGACTTGACCTGGTGCTCCTCTTCCGATGCCAATGGACGGAGAGATTACCCTTCATAATTTTTATAACGAGTTGGGCGTATTTGCCGTCAAAGCCCGAGTTCTTGGCCAATCCCCACATCGGTATGTGCTGCAAGGTCAGGAAATCAGCCAACCGCTCTATGCAGTTAAATGTGTCCTCGAGTCATCCTCAATGCCGCCTGACAAAGTCGTAACCGCGAGCGGAGTCTCTTAAGCAATGCTTTGTAGGGTACCATCCAGAGACAACCTGAGTAACATTGCGTAAGTTTCCCTAGCCCCCTCCGTACGAAGATGCCTTCAGCGCCTGGAAGGAACAATCATTATCCCCGCTATCATGTGAAGAGCGTACAATAGTCGCGGGCCGAGCTGCTTTCCGAAACAGCACCAGAACTTCGCGGCGCACACCTCACGGGTGGCCATGATCACCGTGATGGTCAACGGTGGTATTTTGGAGCTATGGTTAATCTGAGTCGGCATTGCCATAAGTCTCGAACCCCCATCTGAACAACTGTAGTCGACTTTGGGACCGAAGTTCCGGCACTGCGCAGGTGAACACAGTCCTCGGAGTCACCAATGCCTCTAGAACTGTAGTCAGGACCTCTGTGGTGAGAACATACCACGATTGCTAGAAGTGGTTCCTCGACATGCCCCCCACGAGCCAGGTGCAAAGGACAAGGGCGACTCAGAGGATTTGAACGAGGCTTGAGATGGTGCTGCGGGAGTGCGTAATAGCAAGCGAAATATTCCATATAGGAGAATCGCGGACCTTCCTGCTTAGGAAAGCATCTGCATCCCAAAAAGACGAAGGCCATTTGTTCTTTCTAGGGGTTGGATAGAAGGATATCTTGACTCTTGCATGCTTTGTTTCGATTGATGAAGCGTGTCACCAGTTAGCAATCAACGTCTGGAAAGGTGCCACTATTTGCGCGCGTCGTTTTGTAGCGTAAGCTACACTGGCCGAGGTTGAGCAGTTTTGCGTGGACCTTGAAGGGCTGTTGTGTGCAAGCGCGAGGAGCATTGGATTGGATTAGATTGGATCGGGTTGGATTAGCTTGGCTTGGCTTGGCTTGGATTGGATTGGATTGGTATGGAAATTCAATCCAATTGGAGTACGGGTGTGTAGAGAATTGGGTCTGCACATTCGCCGGTCTCCGCATTCCAGAGGAGTGACGTCATACCGCGGCAGACGCACTGGCGCCGGTGCGTGCCCAGGTGTGCACCTCTGTGGCGGAGTAGCCAAGTCTGACGCTGCGCCGGAGCCGCTTGATAGCCGTTTCGCGTGGCTCCTATAGAGCCGTGCTGCGCATGCGCGACGAGCAGTGCGTGGACTAGACTGGACCGGGCTGGACTGTATCGGACCGGACTGGACTGGACTGGACTGGACTGGACTAGACTGGACTGGATTGGATTGGATTGGATTAGATTGGATTGTATTGGAAATCGTTTTAGCAGCAGTAAGCATGATAATCAGCTAATCCTAGATAACCAGGAAACCTAAGAATAACAGGCTGAACCTTAGCTCACGCTACGTATATCCTGACATAGTCGAGCGATTTGCCACTGCTAAGTTTTTATAATTAATTGCTTTCACTGAACGCGTGCTCTGGCAATGATATTAGACGCCGATAAAGTAAGACAAAACTATCGCCATCTACTCTTAACTCTCTCGTGAGTCTTTACTGACTGAAAGTATCCGCGACATGGCGTACGTCCGCCTTAAGCGTCACCCCGCTGGAATTCACTCGTCATTATATCCCGTCTTGTCACGCTGCTCGTAGTTGCCAGGCCGCTGGGATTCCGTCTCGTTCACGGCCTGATGCGCCCTTAAGCCGAGCACTTCGGCAACACTTTCACGCTTTGGGCCGATCAGACTGGAACCGCCGGTCAAGGATCCATTGGCGATTGCAAAGCTCAGGTTGGCCATGACCATCGGCGTTTTTTCCGGAATTGCTGGCCCGAAGTCAACCCGGTGTTCTGGTCGTGGCTTCAGCACAAAGTTAAGGGCGACGCAGATGACTGACAGCGCTATAAAGAAGCTACTGAGCATAAGGGTGATTCCGGGATAGCGCGGGCTTTCAGCCCGACGTAGTCGCCGCTGGTTCCGCGGCAACAATTCGGCGCATGATGACACACTGTGCAGCATGTTGACGGTGTTATAAATTATTCCCGGGAACCGAAAACTCGCTCACGTATGCAAGATGGGAAATCCTACGAGTCCTTGGTCAGGCGCCCTCTTGAAGGAACGTTTCAGAAACGTCGCTAGACGATACGTCGTAACGACAGTGCAGGCCTTCGTCTTCACCGCCGGAGGTCTCGAGGCTCGTTCCGGGCAATGTTGATGATTATAATGTTCACCATTTTTGGCACACATCTGTTCATACGGATGGGCAAGTACTCGTACGGAAGAGCCATCAGAATATGCTTCTGCCTGCGGCATTCCTGCAAATAAAATAAATAGGGATGTGCACTAGGGGAAATGCTCTGGTGTGAAATTAGTACGGCACGTGCCGATATGAGAGGGCTACTGCATAAAGTTGCAGACCCACATAACCAGAAATTTGGTTTTCACCAAACGGACCATTCATAAGGTTTGTAACTTAATTAATTCTCGCACTGGACAGTACTAAAACCTCTCCTTTCGCAAATACTGTTTCCGGTGTCCTTATTTCGAATGGAGATCGGTGACCTACTGGAGTATTTTTGTACAATTTGATTTGCTGGATTCTGAGGCATGGCATCTAATTGTTGGTGACAATGATACTGGTTTCGGAGTTGAAGACGCGTTATAGACCTTAATTTTTCTTCGCATTTCATTGCCTATATCTTAAAAGCCATTCAGTGCAAGATCCTACACCTTTTGAATACCTTTTCTTTAGGGCATATGGGCAATATGCAACAGCAATTCTTCAGAATTTCAATAAAGACATTCAACTTTGTTACTTCGCCAAGCTGCGGCTAGGAATAGCATAAAGAATAGAATTGCATAAAGGTAGGAATCACATAACCAAGCTAACGAAAAGTAAAGTTTGAGGAGATCACTTGGGATCCCCTCAAGTTATTTGTGTTGTCAGCATTGTTTAACATCTTGCAGGTGGTGATCAGTATAAGCACAGCGAGTGCATGGACTATAAACAGTATTTGCGCTTCGGCTTCATCTGTACGTAATCATCAGCACTACATCAACACTAGCTCATACGCCTGTGCTTCATCATCTTCATTCTTGTATATACTCATCATTAAGGCGTGCTCGCCATTCTAGCTACTAGAACTCTACAATAAATGTCGCTCCGGTCCTCAGTCTCTCAGTATTACTTTTTTATTATTGCATGCCTAAAGAACGCTCGCGAACGCTTGGCATATATATGTTTGATTATTTGAAAATTTGTTGAAATGACTTACGCAGCTTATTACTTAGGTGGTAAAAAATGTAATAGCAATGCGGATAATTTTTTGAACCACGCATGCTTGTTTATTCAAATATTCGGCTTATTAGTGGGGGGAGGGGGGGGGGTTGCAATGCCCATCTCTCTGGATGAAATTTACACCGTTTATAGCTATAACCACAAAGACAGACAAGTACTTACGATATGTGGCAGTTTGTTATAGGTGGCTAAGCACGCATGCGTTTCTGGAGTTCTGTTCAGACACTTTCTTGATTTGCTTGTAATGCTTCTATGCATTGTGCTGCGAGACACTTTATTCCTTTTGGTGCCTCTTTTGAGACACCGCTTCGTGGAGCCCACGCTCCTTTCCCGCCCTTTTGCTGAACGCACCGACACCAAGAGTGCGCCACGCCGCCGTATGGCCACGAGGGCCACCACTGGAGAGGCCGGCGCTGAGATCGTTTTCACGTCCCTTGTAGGCTCTTAGTTCCTCCCTTGCTGCGTAGTTGGCTTGCAGTGCGTGACACTTCGTTAAGGACGCGCTTTCTAAGTGTATTTTCGTGTTAATTTTCGGCATGTGAAGGTAATTCTTAGTGGGTGAACCATAGTTTGACCTATGGAGACTTTATAACCGCATCACGTGTAGTAGTCTGCCCGCAAACAACTTGAGCATGGTGATGTACGCGGATGAATGCGACTGAACCCGGTGTAAGCGTAAGCTACGGCTTGTTTCACCGTTCAACATTGTAGGCTACAACGATTGCCGAGCTAAATTTCTAGATTTCACTTGTGGTTCGCAAGAAATGGACAAAGCCGGAAATCATGAAGCGTTTACTGCTCGCAGAAATGCTCCGCACACACGCTCGTCGTGCCTGCCCGCACGGCCCACGAAGCGGCTCAAAAATGCGCAGGTCGCGGCAGCAACACCTTGCCGCCGCTTTTTAAAAACCACATTTATCGCGGAAAAGAAGTTCCACATTCGCGAAAGTGTATGTTAGTGCGGTGAAAAAATGTGCTAGGTAGTGTCATCAGCAGTGAGTTTGAAAGCCACCATCGAATATTGGCCGCGATCTACGCCGACGGTCCCGGCACCACCGGCCCCGTTCACGCGCGGTGTAGCAAGCGGCCGAAGGATGGCGATACCTGCGCCCAAGATTCGGTCGAGGCCATTAAGGTATCTTGATCAATGATCGCTTACATGGCAATCAGCGCGGATACAAAATTTAACATGTGAGAAAGGCGGTGACAGTGTGGTGAAAAGTTGTGTTAGGGACTGTCATTCGCTACTGTAACGAAAGCGGCGATGAAATACCTGCCGCAACGCTAGTCTTAAAGATCCCAACATCCGAATCCGACCATTCGAAGCCGGCTTCCACCTTTTGGAGAAGGCCCTCTTCTAAAACTCGGCGCGCGCGAGGATGTTGCGTTTGGTTTCTCCTAACTTCCGGGGGGCCCCAACGTTTGGTTGCCCAATTCCAAAACTCCCCATTACCCCAAGACGTGTTTCGCCTCGTACACAGCCTCACCTTCTGTGAGCAGTCGTGAGTTCTCCAGATTGATTTCACGAGAAAGACAGGCTCAATGTAAACAGGCAAAAGCCCACATTGTAATTATAAATTCCCGCGGCGAGGTCCTAATGAAAAGTAACCCGCTCGAAGACGTTGAAAACACGCGTTCATACCATTCATACATTGCGCAAAAGTTGTCGCAAAAAGTAAGCATATCCTTACAAAGTACAGCAGGGATCGTTAATGCCCTGATTTAAATCAGGGCATAGAAATAAAAAGACATTGAAGCAGCGATAGCCACTGCTTAAGCCAAAGTCCAGATTGTACCAGCACTTTTAAGCATGTACGGCGTAGCAATCCGCTCATCGTTCTAGCGTATAGTCATTCATATACCAGGCAATGCGCGCAGTACGCGCGGTGAGATCACAACCGGGAAGCACGTTTCCGTCGCTGTTGCAAGGTCTATTTTAGTTGTACACACAGTCTCGTACATGCCACGTCGCAAGTATTTCATAATGAATTAACAACGTACTTTTCTCGCCTTCAGTTGCAGCGTCCTTGGCGTTAGCTAGGTGCGTACGAGCTCTGGGTCGCGATTGTAGCGACTACATAGACGCGATGATGTCGCCGGGAACAAGCGACACCATCGCGATTGCTCACACGCACGCACGCACGCACGCGCGCACGCGCGCACACACACACACACACACACGCATGCACGCACGCACACACGCACGCACGCACACGCACACGCACACGCACACGCATACGCACACGCACACACGCGCGCGCACGCGCGCACGCGCGCACGCACGCACGCACGCACGCGGTTGCATAAGCACAGCAAATGTGTTCTTGCAGACAACATAAGCCGGCGTCCTACAAGTGACGTCACCTGTAGGTGACGCCACGGTATGGCCGCCACGGTATGGTCGCCACAACCGATTTTTGTCTGGTATATCTTTTTATCCGAAATGAAAGGGCATCACCTACAATACCTTAACCTGGAACGGTTTGCTGATAGCGCCCTAGAACTTTTTAAATCAGAATTTTCAGATCTACCTGCCATACTTGTCCCGCCGAAAGGAATGGGGTGGCAACCATTACAGTGAGACGTGCGGTAACATAATTTTAATGGCACGTGAGATAAAAAGTAGTGTTTAAAAACTTTTCCCCAGCTGGTACAACAATAATGAGCAACATCTCCTATTCCTTCATGCGTTTGTTGAATAACACGCTGAAATCAATGGAGTTGTTTGGACACGCATCGCCTCCGCGACTGGCTGCCGGCGGCGCGCCGCCGCCGCCGGAAGCCAGTCGCGGAGGCCATGGGCACGCCCGGTCTCGCGCGGGGTGATGTCGGAGACCACAGGGCACGTAAGGTAGTCTCACGTTTAGACACTACGCTGAGCCACCATTCATACTTCAGAAGGTTTAGTGCAAACTTGAAATTATTACCGCTTGTTTGTTTAGAAATTCCTTGCGGTTACCCCAGTATATAAAATGCTGGCTTTCATAGGAGCTAGAGGACATGCACTCCACAGAAATCGATTGTCTGTCCATTTAAACAATGGCACAGCGCGCGTCTAGTCCGAGGCTCCTGAGCCCGCGCATCGGCGTTATCCGGCGCTCTGCCGCCGAGTTCCTGCTCCAGCACCGCGCAAACGCGCTCTTGCGGCTTTAATCATCACGAAAACAAATCCGGCAGACTTGAGCTTACAGCGTTTTTCGACTCAAAACACGGAACATTTATTAGAGATCCTTACCCGTATGAGACGGAGCCACGCCTAAGGAGTGACAAAAGGCCAGACGATGGAGACGTACTTTATTAGGCCAGTATGATTGTCCCTACAGAGCTTTTTGGACCACCGCTTCCACCGCACCTAGTCGCGATTAAGGTATAAGAGAACTCAGTCCTACCCTGAGGAGTGCGGCATCTTCCTCGGTAGCATTTACCAAATGATCGAAGGCGTGCGAGGAGCCGCGTAGCCAGCCGTGTTCACTAGCTTCGTAGCTCGCGGTGGGAGCCCAGCGGCATGCGTCCTTTCTCTGGTTCCTCGAGTGCCCCAAATGATTCTGGTTTCACTCCTCCTCCCGAAACAGAACCCTTGTCCACGTCGCCATCCAACTGGGACGGCTGCGTTGGACATCCTCTGGCGCCCCCTTTCAATCTGTTGCGCATCTCCTGATCACGCGCCGCTTTCCAGAGCATGAGTTCCATACAAGCCTTGGCGTCCTCGACGCTGTCGTGTCCTAGAGGCCCGTTCGGCACCCCGCGGTTCAAGTAGGCGGCAACCAGCGACCGAAGCGACCGTCGATAGGGAAAGCCCCGGTGGTGGGGGAAGACCATGGAGGTGTCTACTACTGTGTCATGAACCAGCCGGAGAGCGCGCAGATCGTTCTCCAGTCCGTGTCCAACTAACACTGTGGAGGCGTTCAAAAGGCGAAAGAGCACCGCCTGGACATCTTGCAGCGTGGTGCGCACGTTGCGTAGGTGCTCGGCGGTAATGCCGCTGTACGGCGTGCTGTAATCAAGCACTCTGCTGCCTGGCTTCACGTAGGAGTCGTACACAGTGGTGCCGTTGCAGTCCACCACGCTCACCCTTGCCACCTCAAAGCCGCGGATTGTAAAGCACATTTCACAGTCCAATGCGAACACTTCGCGGGTGCCGCCATTCCGCCGACGTGTGCGCACGAAGGCGAACGCCGCCGTGTCCCACTTGTCTCGAGCCCCGAATGGGCATATGTGGTAGTAGGAACTGTTGCATCCCGGGTGGTCAGCTGGCGCCCCGCAGCAGCTGAAACCGATGGCACTGCACCGTCCGGTGTGGAAGAAACAGGCGCTGTTGGCGTAGTAGTCACCACTGCGCGTGATCATGAAGGACGCACGGCAGCGGCTGCACGTCTTGCGGCTTGAGTAGATCGCGTCGCCCTCCACACACACGACGCGGCCGGAATTTTTAGGGCAGAGTCGCGGGTAGCCACAGCGAAATAGTTCCTTAGGGGTGAGCACGTACGGGAGTAGAAGGTCGTAGAGGTCCTGGGTGCGAGGTGGAAGACGCAAAGTCCCTTCCTCTGGACCCGCACTCGACGAGGTAGCCGAGTGGATTGTGTTAGACAAAGCCTTTTGCCTGTCAGAAATGCTCACCAGGTACTTTGTGTTCCCTTTAACGCATATGCCTTGAAGAGAGCCGTCATGTCTTTGCAGGGTGTCTTCCTGCAGCGGGCACAAGCGCCAGTCCTTAATATCCTGCTGCTTCAGCAAGCCGTTTGTTACCTCTTCCTTTCCCTTGCTTGTTTCGGAGGGCCTGGAGTTGGCAGTGCCTCCCTTCTTGTTATTCTTGAAGAAGACTAAGAGGACCAGAGCGCTGAGGAAAGTATAAAAAATAACTGCTGATGAACAGCCAGTTAAGAACACCAGCTCGTCCGCCATCCTTCTGTTTCTGTTTCTGATGATGATCCCCTCAAAGTTTTTGGCACGTGGACACAAGGGGGGATTGGCCTTGGCTAAATCACTTATTGAAATTCGTTAGAACTTCGAAATACTAACTTATTTCCGGAAAAAAAGGGCCGTAAAATCAAAGAGACCAGTTACTCATTAATTAGTATCCTTCAGCGATTCAAGCGACCTCAAGCAAAAAGGGGAGCGTGTGAGGTAAACAGTCTCTGGTTAACTGCTTTATTGATTGGAGGGGTTGGAAGCGAATATGCGTCCGGCTACTTCATTTCACCAATAAAGGGTCGCAGACCCGGCTATACAAATCAACTGTCCACGACAATTTTCGTTATTTCAAATAGTTGTATATAAAATGTCCTGCTGGGTTGGTGTTAATGAATTTAGGGTAAAACCTGTTACACCGCCTAATGCTTTGACGCGATTCCTTTCGAGGTAAAAAAACACATTCAATGCACGAACTACCTTATTTTGAAGACCTGCATCAGACCATAGTCCTAGTAGAGGTGCTGAACACACCACACGACGGTTATCTAATGGCAGTTTGTTGTAGGGTTCACGTCTTTGCCGGGAATATAATGACAGTCTAACATCACGTGGGAAGCACCTTCCTCGGGCGCTCCGCTACCGCAGGATGGTGAGTTTGCACAGTGAATGTGAAATTTGTATAAGGCGTTGCGCTGCTGAGCACGAGGTCGCGGATTCGATTCCCGACCGCGGCGGTCGCTTTTCTGATGCAGGCGAAAAGCAAAAACGCCCGTGCGTACGAGGTTTCGGCGCACGTTAAAGATCCCCAGGTGGTCCAAATTAATCCGGAGCCCTCCACTGCGGCGCGCCTTATCGCCTGCGTTGCGTCGGCGCGTTAAACCCTAGAATCAATCAATCAATCAATCAATCAATCAATCAATCAATCAATCAATCAATCAATCAATCAATCAATCAATCAATCAATCAATCAATCAATGGAATTTGTATAAGCCACACCCAGTCGCATGCGAGGCAACAGAGCTTCCACGTTTCAGCTCCTCATTCAAATGGAGCTGTAAGGCTGGGTTTATTGCGTACAGCAATGACCGCTTCGTGTCCTGATCAAACCACGCCTCTTCGGACGGTTGCTCACTCAGCTTCCGCATGATGATCCTTATATGATCGGCGAGGAGAGGAGCAGGTAAACTCGTTGCCGTGGTCGTGCCCCTGTTTGGCGAGCCTGTCTGCTCTCTCATTTTTTTAGGCCGCTGTGGCTGGGTAGCCATTGGGAATCTGCGATATGACCTTTATCGGGGGCTGTTTGAAGATGTTCAGCAATCACAAGAGCCAATAGACGGTACCTGTTTCTGGCCTCAACGTTTGATAGGAGCAGAAGTGTTGGCTTTGAGTTTGAGGCGACAACCCACCTAGAACTTTGCTGCCTTGTGCCAATAACCAGTCAGTTGAATGACTGGATACCTCAAAAAAGTAACATAGCCTCGCAGGAAATTGACCAGAAGCTTGAAATTATAACCGCATTCATTAGGTCGTCTACCTCTTATACGCAAAAAAGGAAACAGAATCAAAAGGGGAGAAAAAGTGCCGTGATATTAACCCTCTCAACCATAATTTTTAAAGCAAAAAATTGTTTCCTGTTCCGTGTGTTCTACTAAATTTTAGAGCTCCCATAAGCCCACAAACAGAAAAATAGAGCTGTTAATGCCAGCATTACATTTAGGACATCTGGAAGTTAAAAAGGGTTATAGTCAGTAGAAATATTTTTGTGGGTTTTCCAAAATTTCATAGCCACGTGAGCCTACGAACAAAAATGAGCTTCGTAGAGCACATATTTATAGATTTACAAGATTTGGAATCAAACTAGGACCCCTGTTTTTTTTTTTTTTTTTTGGGGGGGGGGGGTCAACGTCGTAATTCTGAATTCACTCGAGCTGTTCCTTCTTTGTAACGTGAAGCTCCGCTAAAACGCAACAATGGCGATGTCCACCGCAATAGGCATCCTTGAGAGATAATTTTCCCAAAAACTTGCAGTTTTCGTTTCGTTCTGTATATGCTAGGGAGACTTTTATGTGGTGGCGTCAATCGACATCACCAGGGCCGAAATAGTTAACGCATGAAACTTGCCTAGCAATTATCCAGACGCCTCGATTTAAGAGGGGAAGGTGCGGATGCACTATACCCGCGCCGAAAGCGAAAATCGCCGCCGTATAGGTTGTGTTCCCTGACGTGGCGCGCATGCCGGCAACCATGTGCGTCTCCTCGGCAACGGGACGCGCGAGCTCGGGCATGGCGGCGCACGCATGAGGCCATCCCAGTGAGCTCAAAAGCATTACCTCGACGTCAACTACTGCTTTCTTACAGCCTACCTGTCCCAAGACACGAGCGAAGTCGTCGGCACAGGTCAGCTAATTGCCAGCTGCCGTGTTTTGGTATCGGCCACTGATTGTTCACCTGTCGGCGAGCGCTTTCTGTTTCGGCCGCTTGCCGTCTCCCATATATTGCGCTCACCAACGCTAGTGCGCACTGCTACGCTCCCGTCGTATCTCAACCGCCGTGCGCGTCAGCATTCACATTTTCTTCGGAAGCATTATTTGGCTTTTGTACTGAATGACTCTGCCGTGGGTAAGATACGAGCGCGCACGAGTTCATTTCCATGTTCGCAGGCAACTGCGCTTCAGCGTAGGCATTGCGGGCGTCGGGCCGCTTCCTTTCGCATCTGCGGCTCCATTCTCCAGATCTTGATTATGGCTTTTCGGTTGGACAGGAGTTCGACAATATAGTCGTATGTCTTCTTTCCGCAGCCTGTGTTGTTCAGGTTCCGGAGGATTGCCTCGTGTGCCACGTTGTCGAAGGCCCCTTTCAGATCAAGTGCGAGGACGGCCCGCGGGGAGTGACGAGTGGCGGGGACGAGAATCTCCTGCTTCAGATGAATTAGCACACCCTGGGTCCCGAGGTGTCTTCTTAATCCGCACATTGTGTCCGGCATCTGCTTGGTCTCGTCCAGGTGTTTCTGAAGGCGCTTTAGTATTATCTTTTCCATAATTTTTCCTACGCATGACGTAAGAGAAATTGGCCGCAAGTTTTCGATGTGTGGTGACTTACCCGGTTTTGGTATGAAGCGGATTTCCGCAGTCTTCCATTGTGCTGGGACTTTCCCCTCAGTCCAAAAGTTGTTGAAGTGGTCCGTGAGAGTTTCAAGGGCTTGGTCGTCTAAGTTTTCCAGAACTTTGTAGGTGACCTGGTCTGGGCCTGGGGCACTGCTTTTCGTGCTTTCGGTGATGGCTGCCTTAACTTCGTAGAGCTCTATCTTTTTGTCCAGTTCAGCGTTCGGGTTCCCAATGTATGAAGGAGGGGAGAAGTTACGTTCCGTCTTCAGGTATTTGTGTCCCAGATCTTGCAGAAGTTGGTCTGTAGTTCCCTGGTATGCGTTGAGTGTGCGGTAATGTATACGGTCTGTTCGCCTTTGCTTTTTAGCGGGTCGATTAAGTGGCGCAGCAGCTGCCAGGTCTTCCTCGTGGACAGAGTGCCCTGGAGTCCATCACACAACTTGAGCCAGTTTTCCTTGCAGAGGGCTGCTGCGTACTCTTCCGCTTGCTTGCTTATCTCAGCTACTTTCTTGCGGAGCTTGCGGTTATGCCTCTGTTTTTTCCGTCGTCTGGTGAGACTGTGACGGGCCTCCAAGAGGTGGCTAAGTTTCGGGTCTACACAGGGATTCTTGTATGTGGTGGCGATGACTTGGGTATGCGTCTTCACGTCCGAGACGATCTGCCGCACCCAAAACTGATACGAGAGTTCTGTGTATTCCTTCCGAGACATTCTAATCTTGAAGAAATCGGTCCCAGTCGGTAATACGGGCTGTACCGATTTGGGCTTTATAATTTCTGCCTTTCACTAGAAGACGGATAATTTATGGTCTTATCCGAGGTTATAGTTTCAGTAGTCATCCACGAGACGTCGAGGGAACCTGCGAGCAACGAGAGGTCTGGGCTCGTGTCTCTTCACGTACTGGTGCCAAGTCTGGTTGGAGTCTCAGGCTCATTTAGTACGACAAGGCGGTTTTGGTTGAGCACGTTCACTATCGCCTGTCCTTTCTTGGTGTTGCTCTTGTACCCCCACATCTGGTGTGGAGCATTAAAATCAACCAGTATCAGTGTGGGGTGGTTCCTTGCTAACGCTAGGGCTTCTTGTATGGTTTCCTGTACTCCGGGCTGCTTTCGCGAGGGGCGGCAGTACATATTAAGAATAAATAGGTTGGTCCTTTCTTTGTTTGAGCGTGAGTGTATGCTCACAGTCCCTCTGTGGGGTAACATGCTGTGTCGCCGAAATGCTGCTCCGCAGTAGCGTTGCTGTTGCTTTTCCGGACGGGTCGGTGTATGATATATACTCGGGCAATCTGGTGTTTCCATTCGTTTCTTGGAGGGCTATTACATCTGGTTGTGGGTCCAAGGATAACACGTACTGTAGAAGTGCACCCGTCTTGTCTTTTACGGCGCGACAATTCAATTGCAGAATTGCCGTGGCGTCGGGCCTATTGTTTCGCAGCGGCATCGTGAGATCCACTGATATCCTTGTATTCCGGTCTTCGATCCCTTGTGTGTGTGGTGGGGGGTTTATTTGCGCGAGTGTTAGTGCTGTCATCTCCTTCGGCGCGTGCAAAGCCAGCTTCCAGCCATTCGATGCGAGCTACGTGGTTCTGCACTTCCTGCTCGACGTTGTTTAGGCCTTGGTTGATAGCTTGTATGTCCTGTCCGAGCGCATTAAATTGGGCGTTCATGCCATCGGTGAGAGATTTGGCGAAGTTGATCATAGCTGTTTGGAACCATGGAGGTTGTGTCGTTTGTTCTTCGTACTTCGTTCGGCTGGTTTCGGAGACCGTGGGGTTCGACGTTGGTCTTTGTGTCTCAGTGTTTGGAGGTGGTGGGAGGGTTGTGTCCATTGACGCGTCATGCTGTTTGTCTTTTCTATTCGGCTTCTTGCGCTTTTCAATTGTGTTGGCGGATTGAGCTTGTTCGACTGCTTCTAGACAGAATTGGAGAGTGGCTATGAGTGTGTGCTGTTCTGCAATCTGTGCGCGTTGGTGCTCGAGTTGCGATCGAAGTTGTGTGCATTCCTGGTACCCTGTGTAAGAGCCTTTGTTTTGGTTAATGCGGAATGATTCTGGGGAAGGGGGAGAAGTAGGAGACGCTACATCTGCCCAGCTCACCTGTTTATTCGTCTTGCTCGGGCCGGATGCCCAGTTCCTTGACGTGGATCTGGACTGGGAACCCAAGCTGCTCCCGCGCCTTCTCCTGTGTGGGGTGGTAGGCCGGTCGCGTGGCCGTCCCCGCTGATCGTACAGGTCCCTCCTGGAAGCCCGCTCCTCCGCTCGACGTTTCTCCAACTCCCTCGTCCGAAGCAGGTAGGGCTCCTCAATCCGCTTGGGGTAACCCTTGGCCGCTGTCAGGTGGGAGCCGCCGCACAGGGTGCACTTTGGCTCGCAGGTGTGACCCAGCTGGGGATTCTGTAGGCCGCACTGGTGGCAGACGTTCACATAATCAAGATCGGGGATGTCACTTCAGATCCCATCACCCTTGGCTGTCGGGGGACCCCTCAAGGCTCAGTCTTGTCTCCGCTATTATTCAACATCGCGCTCTTGGGCCTCCCGGGGCGGCTGGATACTATACCGAACCTAAGACACGCCCTCTATGCAGACGATGTAACAATGTGGACGGGGACCGATTCATTGGGGGGGGGGGGTCTGCATGACACTCTGCAACTCGCCGCCGATATGGTCAACGAGTATGCGAAGGAATGTGGATTGGCTTGCTCACCCCAAAAGTCGGAACTTCTTTTGGTCCGACGCCGCCGCCGCAAACGAGAAGAAGATGACATCCAGGTGACTCTTGAGAAACAAGTCATCAAACCCTGCACATCACTAAAAATTCTAGGCCTTCTGATACCATCGGATGCGAAGAATGACCAAATGATACAGCGGCTTACAAAAACATCCGAACAGGTGCTACACATGATCAGAAGAGTCACCAACCGACACAGAGGCATGAAAGAGAAAGACACACTTCGTCTCGTCTTATATTGGTGTTCTCGGTGAGCTAATCTATCAGTCTAAAGCAAATTGTATCCTGCCTTCAGTGTCCCTTTAAAGTCATTTCTGTTCTTCACTATGATGAGTCCTTACTTTTTGGGCACCCAGTCGAGACGATCAGCCCGCGCGTATCGTTCGGTAACATTGGTCGTTGTTGGAAAGCTCGTGTGCGATGTATATGACGTATTTGACCGACGTTTACGTTATAACGGTTATAACTTACATGACGACGCAATTTTCCCGTTAGAGCGAAGCTGCGGGTTGCTTTTATGGTCCCATTAAACAGCGTTACAACTTAATAATTATGGTTACCGGGAACACGCGGCAACACGGATTCGGTATTACCAAAGGTGCCTGCACCTCTGCGTCAAAGGAAGGTAAGATTATATGTACACGTGTAATGGCATGATAAATATACGTTATCGCCCTAATGGAGATGCGCGTAATTTGGTAGAGGACTGTTAGGCTTATGTGACGGCACCGGGCTCTCGTGTTCCCACTAACCGCGATTTTCAGTAGTACATTTGTGACTTGTGCCCCCAAAACAAAGGTCACAACAACGTTTTCTCCTAGTAACGAAACGCAAGGTATAAGGTCACAACAACGTTTTTCACCAACATTTGCTTCTCCCAGTAACGAAACACAAGGTATAAGGATACACAACGTTTTACAGCAACATTTGCTTCTCCCAGTAACGAAACACAAGGTATCCATAAAACGCAGAAAAGTCGTAGTTACAGTGGACGAGCTACGGCTCCCGTACATTCACATGTGTTGTCGGAAGGCGGAACCGGTTTTCAGCATGATACTATTAAGTCTATTTATTTCAAAAGAGAATATACTTGGCAGCGCGAAACGGTCTTTGTGCGTACTGTTAGCGCTCCTCAACCTTTGATTCACCCTCACCGGCTATCAGACGTATGCACTTCATACGAGTGACATACTGCGCTTCGATAAACGCTATAAGCGCATTCGACAAAATGGAGATGCGACTGTGCAAGAAGATTGGCGTGGCGCGTGCGCCTTCCACCACGCGTCCATCTTGACAGCAGATAAAAAAGCGCTGACTAAATACTGCGTACAGCTTCTTTCCCGGTTCAAGTGTCACTCTTCCGTGTGTCACGTCCTTTTATCTCCTCGCCTGGGTACCGAATCGGCCGAGTGTGTAGGTCGCGCGACCACAACTGCCTGATCGAGCGCTGATAAAAGCGCGATACCATAGTGTTTACGAAGGCTAGGCGGTTACGCGACTGCTCGGCGGTGCCCACTGTACGCCGGGAGCAGTGTTTGCACCTTCGCATTACAAGAGCTAACGTTGAGATTTCGCTGGTGTTTATCTCATCGCCACACATCAAGTTCAGTGTCGCGGCAGTGTTTATAGTAGGCTGCTCCCGTAATTAAACGAACACTCCACATAAACTTCACAAGTATAGGACGGCAAACCTGGCGATAAACTGACTGACTGACTGACTGACTGACTGACTGACTGACTGACTGACTGACTGACTGACTGACTGACTGACTGACTGACTGACTGACTGACTGACTGACCGACTGACTGACTGACTGACTGACTGACACCTTGTCGCCTAAAGCTATTGTCTAGTACAGTTCCTGAGCTATTTCCAGGCACTCTCTTGCTACCAGTTTGGGACGAGAGGCGGCATTCTGATTTGGGTCCATCTAAAAACACCCATCACCCATTTCGCGTTCATTTGAATTCGTGACGTAGTCCCGGTAGCTGGGCATCTGACCTGCAAGGAATCCGACCTGCACTGAAGCCCCGCTCTGCTTCGTTTGCATCACATCTGTGCTGTCTACCTTAAGCCAACTAGGGCTCACTCGAAGGGACGCTGAGACGGTCAAAATTCCTAATCAGTCCACGGCGGTCATGATCCCCATCCCTCTGTTACAACTTTCCGGAAAACCAAGACTCGGAAAAACAAAGTCACACAGGCTGCTCGCCATGCCCGCTAAAACAAACACACTGATCGGGAAATAATGTGCGAGAAGGAAACCCATATCCGTTCTCTCCTTGCCAAGGTAAGACAAATACTACAGTGGACAATCCACAGCAATTTTCTGTGAAGCACACAGCTACCGCACTGAGAAAGTAGTAGGCCTCGGCACCAAAACCGATATGCACCGAAACCAGTAGCACGCCGGGTTGGAGCTTGGAGTGGTTTAGGAAGCGATCACGGCGTGTTTCCGAGAGGGGGCGCAAGCTCGTAGAATGAATCCTATTGGACGCCCATCCCTTCTCCGCATCCCACGCCATGTTCAACTCAATTCCTTTTCAGCCAGAATGTCTTCCCTCATTTTCTTTCCTCCCATATCCTTCTTTTTACAGCCCAATACTGCAGAGAAGGTCAGGTATTTCTGGGATTAGGGTGCCCACTGAACTTTTGTACACCTTTTTTGGCCAAAAAGGGTGTAGCATAAGTGGAAATAAATAGAGCGTTGTGAGGCCATGACACCCTTTTTCTAGAATCTCAACACTTTTTCTAGCTGTACACCCTTTTTGTGTTAAAAAAGGGTGTTGATCGACTTCAACACCATTGTTTTTTCTTAGGGTTTTGAGAGGGCGTGAAAAAGGTGTTCAGCTGTTCATTGAATAAGGCCATGCATGCATGTAAATTGCATTGTAAAGAACAAGACATCCCCTCATACCATTTTCTACTCGTAAGAAATGTTCAAAAGCAAAAAAAAAAATGTTCGTCTGCAATGATAGCTCCTTTGCATATACGGTGCGCCTAATGCCCCAAGTTTTGCTTTGGCACGAGAAACATCATTTTGAAACTTTAAAATTAAAAACAGTATAGTTACTCGTGATGAAAAGGGTGTTGACCGACTGCAACAGGCTTGACTCGGTGTGAAATGGGTGCTCAGTTGCAAAAAAAAAAAAGAACTGCGGAGCTGGGGGTCGAGCAAGTTTTTTCCGGTGTTGCTAAGTTTTGCTGCGTTTTCTAGGCTTTGCGATGTTCTTGCTAAGCTATAGGATAAGCGCTGAGAGGTGAGGCCAACTTCAGCCGGATTTTACAAGGCTGTTCCAGTGTGTTCCCCACACCGACATCGGATCCAATGGTGAAACCAGCTAGGTTGACCCCCAGCTATGCTGTTTCTCCAGCCTTGCACTACTAGTGCAAGCTGCGTCAACTTATTTGCGCTTTTATAGTCCCCAAAAGACTAGTACCTTTGAAATGGTATAGTAAGAGGTGCGCATACGCTCGCCCCTTCTGTGATCCTACTCGAACAGGCTCCAAAGCCGGCTTCACTGTCATAATACTTTATCTGCGGTGGTGCATCCTTTACAGGGGGCGCAGTTCTTTTTCCTGTCTTTTTTTGCTAACGCCACCGAACCTTAAACAGCTTCACCGGTAATAAATCATGCCAATTTATATTGTGTTAAAAATCGTGAGGTACAAAGCATACCCCGCTTGTAGAAAATAGAAAATGCTTCGTCCACCTGTGTAAACAGCTATAAAATACCTCCAAAGTTGGAGGTCTTTTACACCCTTTTTTTTTCAGTTGGCGGTATTTTCTTACACCCTTTTCCTTTACATCCTTTTTAGTTTCCAACACTTTAATTTGTAGTTATACACCATTTTGGGGAAAAGGGTGTTGAAACAATGAATACACTTCTTAATGGGTGTTAAAATGATGTGGAATAAGTGTTTGGCATTTAATCAAACTGGATGATTGATTGAACATAACTCCTTCGCGACTGCAAAGCTTTTGCAAATACAGTCGATCCCTGATATATCGAACTCCAAGGGGATCGCAAATAAGTTCGATATATCGATAATTTGATATATAAAATATTTCCTTTCGCAAAGGATTTCCAAGAAGATTTTGGACTGTTCAATATATGCAATAGTTCGATATATCTCGGTTGGATATATCCGGGATCGATTGTCCGCATGATGATGTGTGCATGCTCACATTGAAATGCATAATTCCGAAATTAGCGCTAAAATCTCATTTTTGCGACAAGCCCACCGACTCTATCGGAGGACTGTCCTCTGCGGACTATAAAAGCAAGATGAGCTGATGCATTTCCAGGTAAGTATGTAGTCGCTGTCCCAACACTTGCCGTAAGTTTTTTTTTTTTTTGCTCAGTTCATTTGAGGGTCAAGTGTGACTTGTGCGTGTTGAATGTGTCTGTATGTAATGCTGCGCTCTCGGCCCATCCACGCCTTTACGCGTAGCTCCACTGCCCACGCCCTTATTTTAGGGTGTTAAGCAACCTTACGCCACTTTTTGGGTTTTCACACGAACACCCGTTTTTTTTTCATTCTTACACCCTTTTTTAGCCAAGACACCTTTTGAAGGTGTTCGCCATTGGACAAAATTCTTACTCCCTTTTCGGCCGAAAGGGTGTAAGAAAGTCTATTGTGTGTTGCGAGCATTACACAAATTGTACAAGTAAACCTGTCTTTAAGAAACTTCTATGTAACGAATTCCTGGGTTTAATGACGTTTTTCTATTTCTCATTGCCAACCCCATTGAAGCTCATGTGTTCGCGACCTCTGTGTAGCGAAACGTCGCGGCGGGTAACCTTGATATAACGAAGTCGGCAAGCGGATCAATGATTGTTTTTTGCACTTTACTTAAAATTCGGCCGGAGAAATTAAATAATTTCGCGAGCACTAGCACTACTGTAAGGAGCCAGCAGCAATTAAAACGTCTAAAAGAGCCTAAAAATTCGTCATGGTGATGATGATGACCGGAGCGCCGGCCGTCATCTCGTGGCTAACGTAGCATCCACTTCTGGTTTTGCTTGTGCAGCGTGACACACTTCATGCACTTCTAACACTGCACTTCAAAACTACACTTCACATTTTCCTCTATCGCCTGTAATGCAAACTACCGTGCGTTTCACGTGTGAGTGCGGATTCGGTTCGAGACTTAAGTTTTGAACTTCTAGGCCTTCCGGTAGGGGTGTGGTCACGTCTCTTTTGTTATCTGCGGTATCGATTCGTCGGTGATGACTTCTGCTGCCAGAAAAGGAATAGTGTCTTTGCAAGACAAGCTCACAATTTTAAATGGCGTCTCCGACGACGAGAAAAAGAGAATGTCGACGCCTGGTAGAGTACCCAGCTAGCACCCTGTCATCAATTTAGAGTGCGGTAAAGAGCATCAAGTTCTCTAAAAGGCGCCCTTTCAGACGATGTTAGGTTCCCGAAACGCGCTAAGGGCCTAAGGCAACAAAAAGTGTTAAACTGCAAAAGTAATACGTAAGTTTGTTAGTAGGTGGATTAGTTGCCTTGCTTTTTTGGAGGACCGTGTAGTCCTAGCTAGTGAAAAAGCAGCAGGCGCTATTCACGAAGAGGGTGAACTCACCTTTACTGATGTCTAGCATTTTAGCTTCGTTTCTGCTTTATTCCCGCGAGGCTTAACTGGAAACCTGTATGTAACGAAAAATTGCGAACTTTTGTCAACTTCCTCACATCCAGGTTTAACTGTATTCAATTGCCAATAGCCTTATTTCCAGTTTCACAATAATTTTTGGTAGCGAGAAGAGGGATGACCGGATGCACACCTTCGTTTTTTGTAGGATGTTAGAAGGCTGTGGTATCGGTGCTGAGTGACACACATTTCATATCATATTCTTTATGCTTACAGAACACAGAGACTCACCAGCTGACCGATGCCAGCGTGTTTGTTACAACTTATCTTCTCATTCACCCGAGATTTTTTTTTTTTCTAAAGACAGTTTCATTTGAACGTTTTTTTATAAATATGGTTTGAATATTCCCGTCCTCACCAGATTCACCGGCCCTTTCCTTCCTTCCTGTACGTATTACACCAACAGGATTACAAGCTCATACCCTGTCCTTCTCCACGTATACAAATTCTGTACTCCAACTGTGAGCGCATGTTGTGCGCCCTTTATTTTTACCAAGAAGCTGTCTAGGCTATGATCTAGCTGCTTCTAGAAGATCGTCTCCGGAGACAGACCAAGCGTAGACCAATTTTTAAGCGTATGGCTAAAATTCGTAAAGAACAAAAAAAAAAAAAAAACAGGAGGGGGTGGGGGGGGGGGGGTCCCGCGGCCTGAATATTTTGATCTTAGACGGCTTGCATTACCCCTCAAACACTTCTCCTCAGCAATGCACCTGTGTTTAAAGGTAAAGCCGACTTCAGGAATTTAGTGTAAACTTGGTCATTGTAAGCTGGCGTTCCCACATTGTGTGCCCGACAGTAATGCATGGGCATCTACGGAGGGAGTATGGTTACAGCACCAGTGTATATTCCTCTCCACACCCGCCACCGTTTCCGAAGTAGTGCAATCTCTTCTACACGCGCGGCGTCCCTCTCCCCTGTTACGAATCGGCCAGCGCCGCAGTACTTCCCCGCATCACTCCTCGGCTGTGCGGCGAAGCCACTCGTGCGCCTTCGAAAACAGGCGCAATCATGTCGGTGGCAAGTGGCGATAAGCCGCGTCAGACGCTTCGCTTTGAGCGCATTTCCAAAACTTCGGCGGCTCCCTGCGAGGCTCGTCTCCACGCTCTTCAAGGACACAGAAACCCAGTCGATCGCAACGGAGTCCTCCTCTCTCCCCTCTCTCGGACTCAACGTGCGCGGAGGCTACCGACGACTAACGAACACTGGAAAGAGCGTTGCGTGTATCTGTGACGTTTGTGCGTGTTCCCACTTGTTGGCGTTTTGACCGTTACCGCTTTTGGGTATAAATAGAGCTGCCCAAGCGTTGTAACCCATTCCTGTTAGAGCAGCGAATCGATGCTGTCGCTCTGCTCGAGTCCTGTATTGTAACCTCGCCCGTCGGGGCATTGTTCTTTGGCTTCGGCTCACCTCTCGCTATGAAGTAAACAGTTTACGTTGGCCTATCAGCTCCGGACACTCCGGACCTCTTCCCGGCTGCAGTCGGCCTTCGCGGTCGCAACACCCCCTTACATTGCGCAATGCCGCGCGCTCTTCGGCGGCCACCTGTGTGGTCTGCGCCGTGATGGCAGTAGCCGTGCTTTAATGAAACGTCGTTGCCTCTACCCACCAATCGTGTCTGTCCTTTATTATGACGTACAGATTTTGCCAATGTCCTTATAATTCAACAAATTCCTAATACAGCTGAACCGCAACATAGCAAATCCCACCAGAACGGCAGCCTCGCTGGACCTCCCTCTTCGCAGAATGGAACGGCTCTAAATTGTTGTTTTAGTTTACTTCCTATGTTAGCCCTCCACTTTTGTATGTTTCTACACATTCATTCTTACCATTCACTTATTTGCAACCTTTTTGGTATGATGTACACTCCTGATGTACCCACACCGCCACTGGAGGAGGTCAGAGCTTTTAGTGAGCTCTTACAGTAAACAAGTTAATCGACCAGATTTAGGGGAAATCCCCAAGGTCGAGTACGTTTCTGTAAAGAAAAGTTTGACATCCACCTAAATGCAGCCATACGGCTACGAAGGAAAGCTATACAGCTTTCTCAGAAACTTCGCAGTTGAAGAACAATTCGTCCTGGTCCAGGATTCGAACCCGAGACCACTGCTTAACCGGAGCAGTCACTCTACCAACTGAGCTAACCAGGAGGCTAGTCGTTAGTAGGGCTAGTCTCCTGGCTAGCCTCTTGGTTAGCTGAGTTGGTAAAACGTAAATCCTCCTGGTTAGCTCAGTTGGTAGAGCGACTGCTCCGGTTAAGCAGTGGTCCCGGGTTCGAATCCTGGACCAGGACGAATTTTTCTTCAACTGCGAAGTTTCTGAGAAAGCTGTATAGCTTTCCTTTGTAGCCGCATGGCTGCATTTAGGTGGATGTCAAACTTTCCTTTACATAAACAAATTAATGCATGAGCGTCATTAAGATTTCCGATCTCTTGAAGCTTTTACGAGGTATTCGACATAACGCCATAGGACCTTTTCGAATAGGGGCCAATGCCAGCAATGCAGCATCTTGTTGTCGAGCTTAAGTTTCACAAGACTGGAAAAAGAGTCTGAGAAACTCATCCTCTGAGTTTAAAGCTTCATTTTTTTAGTGGTGACTTGATCAAGCGGCTTTAAAATGCCTAGTTTTTGCTAGCTTCCTAAAAGGTAACTCGGCAGTCCACTCACTTTGACGCCCCCGCCTTGCGTTTGCGTGGGAACAGAAAAAAATGCTGCCGTGCTGTCTTCAGTGCTTGTAATGCGAAACTTACACCTCAGCGCACTGAATGTTTTTACGGCATCTCTGGATGACAGAGCGAGTAGGAGTGGACTGCGTTTCGCTAACGTGACCACTCACGACACGGGCCGTGCCCACTGAATACTGGAGATCGCGGGGTGTGTATACAGAGAAGACTAATTATCGCCGTGGTAATCTACCAGTGGGATTGGCGGGCTTTAAGCAGTAATTGTGACGGTTTTCGTGGAGTCATCTTTGATTGACCGTGGAAAGATTGCTACCCCACCCACAGGGCCGACGCAAGTTCTTGCCGCTGCTTGCATGCTGCGGGGCAACCTACCGGGTTTCGGCCGGTATGCTGTGACTGCTAATTGATTGGTGACTCTGAGTGACAGCAGTCTATGAGAACCCTGGGCCCTCTATGCAGGTAGAGAAACTGCAGGGACGTCTCAGAGACGGAGAAACACCAAAGCTGAACTTCGGCAAAAAAGCGTCCTTGTCCGAGCATTCCGGCAAGGTCGATGCCAAAAGGATGTGGAGTATCGTCTGAACTAGGATGATTGAAGGGTCATAGTAGTTAGAGATAGTCAGAGGCTTCGCGTCGGAAGTGGGTGATAGCGTGCCGGTCAAATATACGGATGCTGCGGAGGGAAAAGAGTCCGGGCCAAAGTCGCTCGAGTGGTTTACCTGTACTTGGAGCACAAGAGAGTCAAAATCGGAGTTTCGGGCGTTCAAGTGATCTCTACGCACTTGGAGATATAAAGTGCGCAGTCTATAATATTTCATTTATTACTAATGCACCCTGTACACACAGTGTAAAATGTTGTATAAAGCCTTCTTTTTTGATCGTATCAACAATGTATCGACCGCGCTAATTCGGATACAGCTTCGACAACTTCACCCCCCTCGCCATGCTCAGAGTCCTGCATGCCTCCTGCCATCGCCGAACTGCAAACTA
Source organism: Haemaphysalis longicornis (assembly GCF_048455015.1). Classification (NCBI taxonomy): domain Eukaryota; kingdom Metazoa; phylum Arthropoda; class Arachnida; order Ixodida; family Ixodidae; genus Haemaphysalis; species Haemaphysalis longicornis. Next base: position 250,429,919 of record NW_027526203.1, read on the forward strand.
CCTTCAACTTTACTCTTCCATTCACAGGATCAGCCTCTGAAGACCAATCAGGATGTAGATATTTCCTTTCGACGCCTTGTCGTGGTACAATAAGTCTGCCGTTGCCATGACGAAACAAAAAGATCCCGCAGGTGCAGATTCTTGAAATATCTCCGCTACTTTTGGAACGAAATCACTGCCAACAAGGCCCACTGCGCATTTTGAAGGGTACAGGTGACCCATTGATGCCCCACAGTAGTCTTTCCCCTCTCGTCACGGCTAAGTAATACGGCTCCGAAAAATGTCTTGTTGAAACCGCCAACCATTCGGAGTAATACTCTCCCCTTGCAGACGTGGGGAAAATGTCCCCTTTGATGACGCTTGTTGCGTGCAGTTTTTTTGTGCAGGACGCTTCCCTGTAGTGCGTTCCTAGTAGCTACAGAACGTACACCGGTTTATTTTGTATTTTTCTTGGAGGTACGAGCCAGGCTTTACTATTCCCACTTGCCGTCCGTTGTAGCTTAGCAGCTCAGCAGCTTGTTATTTTACCACTTTAGAATGTCGCGGCGTCGTGGTGGTCTTTTGGAAGGTCAGCTCCACATCCAGCTGCATTTTCTCAGACAACTTGCGATCCTTAATGCCCACCATTATGTGGCCCCGAATAATTTGGCCATGCAACATTAAAACCGCACAACTTGGCCAGTTGGTGATTCTATGTGACTAACTCCTCGACTCCTTCTCATTCCAAATGATATCTTCTGCAGAATTTCGTTTTTGTACACAACATTCCCTCGAATTACTAAGTGGTTCTCGAACGCCCTTAGAAAATAATTGTAGCTGTTTTTTGTTGCTGTGTTATTCTGCTATGTCGCCCATACAAACCAACGTGTTTGGTTGTTCCCTAGAGCATTTGTAGGCGAGGCCACTCACCATGCGAAAACTTTCAAAGCACCGCTTCCATCACAGCCACTCAATAGAATATGCGAAAATTAATTCCTCTTGAGGCTTGAATTAAAAGCTGGGGAGCTAATTTTTTTGCTCAGCTTGCGACCTGTCCATCTCTTTCTTCATCCCAGGTGCAAACGTACGCTGTGGCCGTGGAGTGTTCTCGGAGGACGAGAAACGTACAACCGCCGTTTGACGTTTAGTCTTAAAGCAAGGACTTCGCGATCGCCTGCCGGCGGCGATCGGCTGGCGGCGCATTACCGCTAGCCGATTAACGACGCTTCGGGAGTCATTAATTTTATATTCTCGCCCCCAGCCCGCCCACTCGTAATTCTTTCATCGGGTGTACCGCGCCCAGGTCTCGCCGGCTTACCTCCATAGTCTCAGGTTTCCCTCGCGTCTCGGCAATAAACGCACAGCACACTGTTCACATCAGTTTCCATTATCTGTTTTATCACACAACGTTTTCTGCTCCCAGCCAGCTGCAGAAAACACGTCTCGCTTTCGCTATAATCTTCTGCGAAAGACACAAAATAGGTGTAAATAGGGACACGGGGAAATGTTGACGCCAACTGATTTTATTCAAAATCTACTCCTGAAATCCTTGTGTTGGGTGCTGCAAATATCACTCTTCGCAAGAATGGGCCACTTCATGAAGCTCTTCGATCAGTTCAGGCTGTAGGGGCACAGTAAGTCGTCAATGTTCAATCACATGTACTCCACACTTGCTAACAGTGGCTATTTGCCTGTTGAGTTCTGGTTCTGCCCTGTACGCCCCCCAAGAACGTCAGCGATCGCTTCAGGATTTGCGCGTCGCGAAAGGGGCGAACACTCTACTCATGCTCCTAGACGCGCGCGGCGATAAGGGGGGTTGTCGAATTTTGAAAGATCTCTCCTTGAAAATTTCCCCGCATTTCCCCGAGGGGAAGAATGTGAAAGTGCGAATGCACGAGTTGAATTTGCGCGGTTCGGTAATGTTCGCGAAAGAGAGATCACACACACACACACAACTACAAAGAAAGAAAGATGCATTTATTCACAGACACCTATTTGTGTTGTCGTTGTACTTGATTGCTAGAGCGGATCTCAGCTTTGAAATTTCGTGTCAGTACTCCTTTAAGCGGGTGCATTAGCCCTTCTCACGCCCGATTCCTGGCCAATCCCCCACGTGGGTATGTGCCATGCACAGACACCTATTTGTGTTGTCGTTGTACTTGATTGCTAGAGCGGATCTCAGCTTTGAAATTTCGTGTCAGTACTCCTTTAAGCGGGTGCATTAGCCCTTCTCACGCCCGATTCCTGGCCAATCCCCCACGTGGGTATGTGCCATGCACAGACACCTATTTGTGTTGTCGTTGTACTTGATTGCTAGAGCGGATCTCAGCTTTGAAATTTCGTGTCAGTACTCCTTTAAGCGGGTGCATTAGCCCTTCTCACGCCCGATTCCTGGCCAATCCCCCACGTGGGTATGTGCCATGTCAGCGGCCAGGCAGCGCGCGCCCATCTCCCCCCGTTGCCAAGGAAGACGAGGAGATTCCTGGCCAATCCCCCACGTGGGTATGTGCCATGTCAGCGGCCAGGCAGCGCGCGCCCATCTCCCCCCGTTGCCAAGGAAGATGAGGAGCGCGCGCACCCGCAGCTGTTGCTATGTGGACGGACGGCGGTCGCCGGAATTCAGGGTCGCTTATAAAGTGCATTCGCACTTCAAAACTGTCGGAACCACTCTTGAGGTCCATTCGTTGGGCATATTCTTCTGTGAGACCAAGCGAGTTTTAGGTACTTCGCGTCAGGTGCTATCACGGCCGATTCATCGGTGGCATGGCGTGAACATAGCAATGCAGTTTAGAATACATCGTTCTCGTGAGCGAGTCTATAAGGGTGCGAAAGACGAAAAGAGGGAGTCACAAGTGTGGTCTTGTGAAGGCCACGATATCTGATGATGAAGAGCACGAGTAAACGAATCTGATACATAAACACGAGAAGTAAACCAATGACTTACCGAAAAGTACTGCTCAAGGGCCTTTCCCTGTGCCAAAAGAAAAAAAAAACAGATCAGCTGTGATCACACTCGATAAAATGCAGACATTAACTTTAAAAAAATACACAGAAAGTGGTGACAAATACAGGAGTCGTCCGTGAAACTGTAGAGTGGTTTAATAAATTATAAAAAAGAGAACCGTTCCATTAAGAACTCTTCTTGTAGGTCCTGTCTCCCTTCGGCCACGAGGACCACTATTTTCACATGTACGGCTGCTGCACTGTACTGCAACTAACTGGCGTGACGAAACACAAGTGACATCACTTCATTCGCAATATCACCAATGGCGTTCCTTCCTCATTTGACATCAGTTCTGGTCAAGGCGACACTTCTGTTGTAAACGGTTTGCATCACCTCCCCCAGCCGTAACGAACACTGTTAGAATTATCTACCTCGAAACGTCCTACCTGCAGTGGCTCCTTTATCTTCGCTTATCCATGGTAGCTGACGGACCTGTCGCGGGGCGGTTTGGTTTACAGATGGGCGGTAAAAGAGGAACATGGAGACTACGGAGTAACTTAGGCTATTTGACGTTGCGAGATAGCTTTTTCAATAAAGTTCGCTTGCTATGCAGCTGTACAGATTAGAATACCCAGGTAGTGCGCAGCTGGGCCAGCATCACAGTCTTAAAGGGGCCATGCAGGCAAAACAGAAGGTTGGTTTATTCGAAAGATTGCCTCGTTACAATCATACTGACCCCACCTTTAACGTAAACGTCACTCAAATGACCTACATAATTAGGAAAAAAAGGGAATGACCATGCGACCCACTTGCTCATTTCCCGCAACGGAACCTATGATGTCATAAGCCCTGCTGTGCGATTGGCTAAGGCCGGCAAAAGCAAACGCAAATTAGGCAGGGCTTATAAGCTTGCCCAACGAGCTATTTGGGCTTAAAGTTAGGGCACATTCTTTTTGTATTAGTAAGAATTCGGGGCGAACAATCAAAGTTACGAACGAACACGTAAACACCGAAGCAGTTAGTGCGGGACTTCACGGCTGACACCGCTAACACAGCCGTCGGATGCGCTGGATTTGCCTGAAACCAGAAGCGCCAACTACGGGGGGGCAGTGGGGCTCATGCCCCCCCCGGACGGCTTTACGGGGGGGCAGAGCCGCCTCCGGCCCCGGCTGAGGATTTTTTTAAGGGCTTGGCTCGGCTCTGCGCCCGTCGACATCGGACTGTTGGCCGTCCTGTCTGCCAACTATTGTTTACCATAGGGGTTGGGATCTTGAAAGACAGTTCCGTCCTCCCGATGGGCAGGGGGAAACGCAGGGCCGTGTCGCTTTTCTTCACGGTGAGTTGGATGTGCTCAGTGTGAGGATTGTTGACAACAATGTAGCGCTGCGCTTGGCTATGGTGGCTAGAAGGGTGGCCCTTCTAGCCACCATAGCTTGATTTCAGCAGCACGCCAGCAAAGCAACATTTTGTCGGGAGCATAGGTCGGCGCACTCACTCGTGAGTACATTCATTTGTACTCATTTGTTCTCAAACTCACGAGTGAGTACGATGATAAGTGAGTACACACCCAGACTAAAAAAGTGAGTATGATGACGATTGAGTACAGGGGTAAGTCCACTGCTCGTGAGTACAGAACTTATGAGTACACTACTCATGAGTATGAGTGCTCATGAGTACAATACTCATGAGCATGAGTACTCATGAGTATGAGCACTGGTGAGTATGGCACTCATGAGTACACAGTACTCATGATTACAGTACTCATGAATACTGTATTTTCGAGTGCTTGCACTCGTGAGTACAGCAGTGCAAACAAGTTCTATCACAAACTCAAGTCTGGACGCACGTGTACGAGCTTCAGACATTCAGCGGTGGCGCTGTGCTGCTCAAGGATGGTAAAATCAGGCAACGAAAACTGCACCTCCCTCCTCTGCCTGTCCTTGTTTGGCGCTGTTAGCGTTTTTCGGCGGTCGCTCGCTATGGGGTCGCGGTGAAAAGGGAGAAACGAGGGGGTTAGGTCCCGGTGGGAAGCGCGGCCACAGTTGCTCTGTTTCTACGGCACCTGTTGATTGGAGCAGTTATAGTTGTTTACAAATGCGCGGCCTGGGAACGCGTAGCTGCTTCGTTCCGCTTGCTTCATTCAAATTGCTTTAGGGGAAGCGGTGGGGGCATGCTCACAATGCATGCACTACGCGCACCGAAGTCGCTCTTTTCCGGTCTTAAGCAGTTTCCATAGATGCATGTCGCATGTCATGCTCTGGAGTCGTTTCGTGAGCGGAACCGCTCATTTAAACAGTCGCAGTTAGTTTATGTGTTTCGTGTCAAATTGACTGCATGGTTTGTGTCAACCAGATGGTTTTATTAGGCTCCCATTTTGAAACTTTTTGCTCAGGTTTGGTAGAACTATGTCCTCGGGCTGTCCATTTACAAGTGAGCATATAGCCCCACCGTGCAGGTTGTGGTTTGTTAATCGCACATAATAATGCCCAGTCGGACGCGTATGACGCCTTGTTTCACCTCGCATATTTTGTCGAAGAGCGCTGGCATCTTGCTGCTGTGGGAGCGTTTTGCTTTCGAATGGCAAACCGATGCGGTGCTTCTCGTTTATGCCACCGTGTAATGATGAAGCTGACGACGACGGTGAATTTCGGTGGTTCTTCATCCCCTACCTTCATCTGCTGTTTACTGGCGGGGCGACCATGTTGCACTCCTCGCTAGCAACTTGTGCCGAGTTTAAGCTCGCACTGTGGAAGGCCTCGTGAAAGGGCCGTTTTATATGAAGAAAGCCAACGCCAGACGTTGGGTTTTCCCTTTAGTTCGCGTCTTGGAACGTCTCGTAAAACATGTTGCTTACCCATAACGACGCCACCGCATTTTTTTATCGATAGCTCTCAGCTTCATCAGCGCTTCTCGAACCAAGAGCTGCAGCTTTCCACTGTGCAACCAACGCACCAACACGGGCATACAGTGACGTCAGTGCAAGCTATCACGCCTCCGAAAAGCCTGTCTGCAAACTTTGTTTTCAAGGTCGCAAAGCACGCGAGAGCAGTTGGACAGTGCTGTAACGGCTGCCAAGCACTGGCAGCAACTGGGTGCACTGCGGCCGTCGACTGCGAGCGATACCCGCTACAAGACTCCAAAACACATACACATACACTGTTGGGACTGGGCCATCCCAGCTCAGTCACTACTGTTGCGACGTTGCCCTGCCCAGTCCGCTATCGACGCCGCGCCGACCATAGCGACGAAGTAGCCGAGGTGACGGTTATTTGAAGCAGCATTTATATACAATATATACAAAGGTAGCAAGAGCGTTACACGGCTAAGACAAGCGCGATAGCACTTCTCAAGGCCTTCGATGAGATGCCGCCACACCACCGCTGCTTCCGGGCTGGTTTTATATCCCCAGGGTTCCGTTGCAGCCGCGTGCAGTTCCAATGCCTCCAGTCGGAGCTATCAATGGCCGCATTATGAATCTGGCGAATGGAGGCGAAGCGATTGCGTCAGCCGAGCATCCACGACCGGGAAAGGGAAGACGAATCTTCGGCGGCGTCTCCAGGCGCTACTTGCTGCGTGTCTGCGGGGATTAGTTTGTCCCAGGCATGATTTGGTCTAGCCGTCGCGATGGGAAAGGGAGAGCAGACTCGGCGGCGTCTTTCCCGCCAAGTCGTGGCACGTCTGACGCGGGCGGTTTGACCTAGGCGCGAATCAACCCCGCCATCGGCACGTCGCCAGGTGCAGTGAATTTGTTTCGGGCGCTCTGGCACAACACACACACGGATACAAAAATGAGTGGTCAAAGTCAGACCCGTTTCGGGGGCTCTTAACGGAAATGAACATAGCAGCGCGTAGCGCCCCTGTCGTGTCCCTTTCTCGTGTCCCTTTCTTTTTACCCCCGAACTGCCCATTAAAAGAAAAAAATTCCCCGCATTTCCCCGAGGGGAAGAATGTGAAAGTGCGAATGCACGAGTTGAATTTGCGCGGTTCGGTAATGTTCGCGAAAGAGAGATCACACACACACACACACACACAACTACAAAGAAAGAAAGATGCATTTATTCACAGACACCTATTTGTGTTGTCGTTGTACTTGATTGCTAGAGCGGATCTCAGCTTTGAAATTTTGTGTCAGTACTCCTTTGAGCGGGTGCATTAGCCCCTCTCACGCCCGATTCCTGGCCAATCCCCCACGTGGGTATGTGCCATGTCAGCGGCCAGGCAGCGCGCGCCCATCTCCCCCCGTTGCCAAGGAAGACGAGGAGCGCGCGCACCCGCAGCTGTTGCTATGTGGACGGCGGCGGACGCTTCAGGCTCGTTTAAGAAGTGCATTCGCACTTAAAACAAATCGACTCGTTTTTTTGTGCTGATGGTTCAGTCATGCAATATTTTTGAATAAATGTGACCAGTAAAACCCGTATTTAAAGAAATTTCTACTGGTTGCGTCAAACCGCTGAAGTTCACGGTTCACAGATTTGCGGGAAGTCTTATTTGGGGACACCTCGTAGTTAGCTGACACAATGTAAAAGGCCCTCACTGCTGCAGGTGCCCCTTATGATGATGATGATGATGATGATGATTAGTGGTAGCCTCTTTGTAGCGGGGTAATGACGTGTCATCTCATAAGGACCCCCCCACCGCTTACTCCGCCCTCCCTTCGCCGCTTCGAGGCGCACTCCAGGTCTGCCCCCCCCCGGAAAAATAAGAAGTCTACGCCACTGCCTGAAACAACAATGACCAACTGACACAAGCGGCACCGTCGCTTACGTGACCGTGTTTGTCGAGTCATAGGTTAAATTTTTAGGAAACGATTAGTATTAACGATTAGTATGAATTAGTATTAGTAGTATTAGTACGGCAGGTGTAGGAGGGTGGCCAGTAGCAAAGTGAGAACACTGGAACGTCAGCTAAGGCCCCGGGGCCTTAACGTCAGCAGTTTTTCAGCGCCATCTATGAAAGTGGGCAATAAACAAGACAACCAAACACTGGCACTTCAGCAGTATTGCAACTCTAAGAAGGCGGGCGATAAACAAGATAATCAAACGGGTACCTGTGCGATGGGCGCAGCCCTGGTCAGCAGGCTATATTTAGTTTTAAGGCCATCATTGTGGACGTCACGAAAACACAGGATTTAGCGGGAGAATCAAAATTTTCACTTAAAGTATGTAATTTCTTAGTGAATTAAGCATCGTTAGCTGCCGACAAAGCGCTTCGGGCCCTACAAAACACTAATCTTTCGAAAAAAAAAAACTTCTATTTTCTCTGCATGGTCCCTTTAAGGCGCTTCCGCGCTCATTCCGCAGCTTTAATGGGACAGACAAATGATTTCAGGGGCGAAGCCCCTTATGTTGGTTGGCTGGTTGGACACTTGAATCATGGCGCATACCCACGCGGGGATGGGGCTGTTGGCGTCTCCTGTTGTCGTCGTCGTCGTCGTAATCATTGTTTTATGTAGTCACGCTAACAAAACACCGGGAAAGTCATTTTTCCGGGGCCCTCGCTTACACCTCGCAACAGAGAGCTTCGTGCTTCAAAGACAAGAGACTTTTGCAGCACAGCTGTATACCTCTACCTTCCAACGGTTTCATTTCCGTAGGCGAAAACGCCAAGTCACCAAGAATACACTTATATACTGCATGCTTCGCACCCTCCCCAGGTTAGTGGATATGCCCCATTTTTTTTCGTAGAGCGCATGTCCTGCAGTTCATATGAAAGCCATCGTTTTATATAGTGGGGTCACTACATGGAATTTCTAAATAAATTGGTGGAGATAATTTTACTTTAGCACAATACCTTTTCAAATCTGAAAGGTGGCGCCATGCAGTGTAAAAACCTGACACTATCGTGCGTATATAGCCCCTCTGTAGGTTTCAGTGGGTGATTCAAAAAGCGAATAAACAAACATACTTGAGGCTGGTAGATCTAAATATTCCGCTTTCAAACGGTTTAGGGCCCGATCAGGGAAACAATTTTTGTTCGAGGTGTTTTAAGTGATGTCGTTTCATTTGGTATGGAAAGAGCATCCCGAATTGGTTGTCTGTCCCTTTCAATCGCTGCCTTCTTTCGAGGCCACCGGTCGAGCCACCAACTGCACCCGAAAAGGATCCCTCCAAGGCCTCCCAGCGAAAGCGCTATCTAACTGCTGAGTGGGAAGATCCGACGCACCTTACTACAAAGATTCGAGGTATGGGGCCTAATTCATGGCCAGTCAATGACATCTGGTCAGGTTCAATTTTTTATGTTTGGAACAAGCTCGGTTAACAGCGGACCTAACAAAACTGCGTCCATTAAATAGCTTTTGTAGGCAGTATTGAAGGCTACCCTTCCTGTCCTACAACAAGTTTTAGCACCGAGTAACACTGCATTTTTTGTGACTGCGCACTCACTAGTAGGGCACGGTCGTTCTGTCCCGTGTTTAGTTTACCTCATTACGATATATCAATAGTAAGCAATTTACGAGGAAACAGTCGCATCCACAGACATGCCAAAATTTCTTCTCGGGAAATAAAAAAATCCAACGCGAAATGCCGAAAGAAGATCGGGCGTCACGTACAATGTTTCCCGTATCGCACAGCTTCCTGTACAGGCATGCATCGTGGAGGCAGTTCACTGAATCCTTAGCGGTGAGTAGTCCGGTCCGGAGCTGCAAGCACAAGAAAAGATATTAAGGCTACATGTGACCTTTAAATTATGTCAAGTAGGAGAGGCGTTTCAGATTGTTTTCAGATCAGGTGAGCTCCTCGTAATTTTCTGAGGGCCATCCCTTCTACCCCGCCCCTTCTATAATAGTGGATCAATAAAAAAGGCCCCTTAGCTGTGTAAAGAAACAGCACCTTTACACACAGTTTCTTCAGGACAAGTAAAACTTTTGGTGACCCACGCGTGCAGTGAAGCCTCCAATGATAAAATGACATGGAATAATGACTCCCGCATTAACAAATATGTAACTTACTTATATTTACACTGCTTATACTTTCGGCTTCTTACTTCATAACATAAAAAACTTAATTTAGGACAGATTTTTCTTCTTTCTTAGGAACTTGAAAAGTGAGCATTTACCTCCTGACCTACATGTACTGCTCCTTTTCCCGACCAACGTTGCATTCTACGGTAATACCTCTGCGGAGAGTGTATATTTTGCGTGTCACTCGGAAGAAATGAACACAGCTGAAAAAAATGAAGCCTTTTTGCGTGCAAAACAACTCCACGCGCACGAAGCCCTGAGGGACGCTGCCGAGTACGTACCAGCACCTGCCCACAGGGCACGCGACATGACGATTTCGGCAGCTTGGCGCTCCTTGAACGCATGAACCGGCGGGAAGACGGAGGCGGCTACATGTGAATGTCCTCAGGATCCCTTCACCCTTACCCTTTCCCCCCACCCCCTTTGGGAGCAGTGGTTGCACCGCTCGGACGGTGCAAGTCAAGAGCTGATCACGGCCCGCGCCCTGGCGGTCGCGGATGCCCTCTAGACGTCCTCCACCCCTCCTCCCTGAACCGGAGGTTGAAATAAAGTTTACTCTTTCTCTCCCTCTCCGTCTCTATTTCTCTCCGGCTACCGCATGTGGAAATAGCTTTTAAACTTCAATCAAGGAGTCACGCTCCTTGGAGTCCAGGCGTGCAGGCACGCTACCCCCACCCCCCGGTAGCTTGCCTGGATGTTGCTCCTCCCCGCTGTTCTAGGAGGAACATGCAGACACCCCCCCCCCCTTAATGGCTTCTGGCACTACCTTCAAGCGGGAGGGCTCCGTGCATTCGGAGCGCTGACGTCACGAAGAAGCGGTGGAGGTGCAGGCGGTGACGCGGAATTACACGCTGAAACAATTTTTTCTCCGCGTGTTTTCGTGGCATTCCACTAGATGGAGCCACAATATTACCACAAAAATATATTTTTCTTAGTTTTGGTGATAGTTGAATAAGATAGGAAAACACCTCTCTGCGCACGGTGGACTGGATTTCCCTATTGTACTGTGCGCGGTTGCGCGGATTTCCCCATTGTGCCGGGTTTTCTTTTTGAAATTGTGAATATCAGCCGTGGAGTGGAGATGGTGGGAACATTAATCAACACTCTCTTGAATTCGGGTCAGTGCCGTGGAAATTGAGACACGAAGTGCAAGGTGCGCGTTTTCAGATTTCCCCAAGCCGAGAAACTACGCAGGGAATGGGTGCGCGCTATTCTTCAGTCCTTCAGTGTATTTCTTCGTGCTTACGAGAGCAATTAAAAGTACGCAACGTTTCATCTTCAAATAGCTCATGATATCGGCAGTATATGCAGCGCGTAGTCGTAAAAATGGCGGAGTTAAACGAGGATTCGTTTTTTATAGGTTTGCGAGCTGCATTTCCTACCCGAAGACGTAATTCATGTGTCTTAGTAGTCGACGAACAGACAAGCTCAAGTGTGAGAAATGCAGAGAAGCATTGTCTCTGAACAAGACAATTTCAGTCTCAGTTGCAGAAAAACATCATGACCTCATCAGATCGATGAATCTAGGAAGCCTTGTGAATCCAACTGTGTTGGCTGTAGATGCTATGCGCTTAATCATGCCGTCGTGGAGTACTTGTCACACGATGCAGTGCTTTTGAAGCTGTCGAACCAGCGCCAAGTGGTTGCAGACCTCACCGTGGAGAGGCTCGACCAATGACGACTTGTCAGATTTTGAGACGCGCGACGACGGACACATTAGCGAGCTAGCTTTAAAGCACGTGTTGTGGTGTAGCACGAACATTCTCATGAAGAGCGTTTCTAGAAGGATGAATGTCAGGATTGTTAAAGCTCATTTGGACTCAAAAAAGAGAAAGTTGCAAACGATAGGCCAAAAATAGCTATGAAAGAGCCTTTGCCTCCCGATCTCGTCTAGAAAGCGTGCTCAATGTCTCGCGACCTATAACATTTGCTGTAGTATTTATTTTACTACCTGCCCATAAATTTACCGACTGCTGAATATCGCAAATGACGAAGGAAAATGTTTGGCAAATACGCATTATCGCCCCAAGAGTCAACCCTTAATTTGTACTAAACGTCGAATGTTGGCATACTTCTACGAGTCGTTTTTGTCTAGTTGAGCATTAATGAATGTTTCACGTGTTGTGTTACAGTGGCGAAGACGTCCTCGTACCAAAATGCGTCGCCTTCGTCGTGTAATGGTAGCGTGGTGGACGAGTGGGCAGCAGAAGCGCTGGCTCGGTGTTGACTACAAAAAGCCGAAAATAGTTCTTCACTGGTATACTGCATGGTGATAAATGAACAGTAATGATGCAGGAACAGCACCCTTGCGGTCTTAGAGCATGATTCAGGCAGAGCAACGCTCCTTCAGAAGCCCGAAGCGTTGCGTCACAGGTCGCTGAAAGGGCGTAATTTATACATACAAGTACCAACGTTTCACAGCCTTCCAGCGTGTTGCGCACGTCCCGACAAAGTACAAACACACTAGCACACCCTCACCCGGTTTCGTGATAGCCGGCGGAAGGTGTGTCTGAGAAAGGAGGGGGGAAGGAGAAACCTCAGCCGGCGACGCCTGTTCGAACCGACAGGACAGAACACGCCGCCGCTAGAACCAGTTGGTCCCGGATTTTGCAGCTGCCACGGGTGTGAATCATCGCCAACAAGGGTCCGCGCGACAGACAGGCTCCGGCTTGTCGTAACTTCTTCGAAGAGGGTGAGCTCCACGCCACACACAAAAACTTCACCGCACTACACCAAACTTGTATCACGCGCGCACAGGGTAACGGTGCGCTGAATCGCAGCAGTGGGTAATTCTTTCCGAAATGCTACCACGACTTTGTATTCGAACTGTTGTGTCTTTTATATATCAATAAGACCGAAATTTCTGTTAACTACTTGATATATAAGAAAAATCTATGTAGAAAAATGAGCTTCGGGCATCGTATATCCCTGTTCACGTTTACTACAGCGCTGAAAATATAGTGCTGGAAGCTCGACGAACGACGTTTGCAGAGCTTAGTATACCTACTTAGCAAGCACGTGTTTTGGCGGTTTGAAAGGAGGGAAATAGCCTTAATGTGTGAGGTCTACTTGCTAATAAATATTTGCAGCTGCATACCTTCCTTTTTGAGCGGCGGAGTTATCATATTCATTACTTCCCAGTGCATGCTGCACAGCTAGGCGGGACCGGGCACCTCCCCTGCCTCCGGTTGGTGACATCACGGCGGTAGCCTCCAGGCCTTACAAGTCTGGAGGGCGTGGCTCATGGCCGCTCGCCAGAATGAAACTCATGGATAAAACAAAGTACAAGTGTCGGAAAGGGTATAATTGTGTGGGTAAAACCTCCAGAATGGATTTCTAATCCACGCTGGTATTTAAATTATGCCATCAAATATCTACCGCGATGCTAAGCCTGAAGTTCTCTGGGCATACAGGTTACGGATGTACCCGCCTGATGTGAGTTCTTTTAAATAGCTGTCATAGCCCGACCTTCCCTATTGGCGCAGGAGCCAAGCCCCGCCCATGCGCCGTACGCTGATTGACGCGTCCTGGACTAGCCTTTTTTGCAGATTCCTTACTTGTTAGGAAAAGTGTGCCTTTCGAAATAGCAAGGTTCCTAAGGCGCACGGTGGACCTTTGTTTGTCCTTTTCCCGATCCTTACGCAGGCTGAGTCATGGCCTAAGTTAAGGTATTTTTCTGAATACGGAGTTCAGTCTGCGGCTGCCCGAGCTCGAGGCCTCCTGATGTGGGTACGGCCACCGGGAACGCTTGCTTTCTACCGGGTCATGTATGCCCCAACGGACCCATCCTATAAATGTGCTTTGAAGCAACGTTTTCCTTTCCTCTTGCGAAGACATTTCTCCAACCAATCAGTAAATATTGATCCTGACATCTACTTATTTGCTTACGCCTGCTTTGTAGTACAACATCACTATACGCGATGCAGCTGGAGTGAACGCCGGCTGTATACTTGAAAACCGCATAAGGGGAGCACAGTCATCACAACAAACAAATAACACGGCTAACCAAGCACAATAAAATGACGGCAACAACGCTGTGCTCCATTTGGGCATATTTTTAACGCCAAACTATTTACTCCTTTTTGCTTTACCCCCCGTACACAGAGAAAGTTATGAAGCTGTGTTTTTATACTTCAACAGAAAGCGCTGTAGGAGCGGTAGCAGAACTAAATTACAGCTTTGAGCGCATGCAACAGTAAAAAAGTCACGATTTTCTGTGTTCATGATTGGCTGTGAACAAAACAAAATGTAAAGAGCAGGGAAGATCAGAAGTGATGCGATTAAATGGGGCGTATAATTAGAATCTGCCCAAAATCGTCCGTCTGGTCGATGGAGTCGAATGAAACTTTTGGTGACTTTTTTAAGTATTCTAAATTCAAGGTAAAATTACGGAAACTACGAGAAAAAATACCTGTGAGATAATGAGGAAACAAAGAGCAAAAATGAAACTCTATGGGAATAACAATACTGTAGCAAACGGCACAGCTACTATTTTAAGTCGCAAAGGCTATTTGAAAAGGTGGCCAACGCTAGCTATCAACGGTAAGTGCGTCGGTCTTAAGTAAAAACCCATTTTCAACCCCTGGAAATTGTGAGAAAGAAGAGACCATTTCTTCTCGTAGAACATGCTGGAGAGTATGACGGATGAGGCTATTTAATGATACACAGATCGTACACTAAAAAATTATAATGCTGACAACAAATACACTCTTAGATTTTGCGTCGCGTTCTAAGAACCGCTGAAGAGTTTTGCGAGATTCTTTAAGCAGAGGCTTTTTTATTCAAGTAGAGACCGGTAATTCAGGTAAATGCACTGTGAAGTAATGAACCGGATACCTCCGCCGCTGAGAAATGATGGTATACCGCTGTAAATATTTATTAACAATCAAAATAATCGCTGTAGTTCCAAGCAGTTCTATCTGTTTTGAATTCAAAGTAAATACTACTGTTATAACATCAGTGAAGCTCTAGTTTAGGGCACCTAGCCTATGAAACAAAGGAAAACAAGGGTTCCCAATTTTTTCGGAACAATTGCGTTTGATATTGCAACATGTTTCGAAATGGGCACAAGTGTGTTTTGTACTTTCTTTTTGCCAAAATGGCTACTGCGGGCGTCAGCCCGAACTCCGTTCTCTAATTCACAAGTAAAACGTCTCAGCCAATTAGGAACCACTTCCAAGCCTCACTGTCCTATCTTTTTTGTTGTTTTTTTTTTCTCTGTGCGTCCCTGTTCTCCCAGTCAAATGAATTCTTACGCAGTTCGCACCAGTTGCGTCTGCCAAAAACATGACTGTTTGATTCGAATCTTATCGCGCACTGAATAAGTGAAATAGCATGGTTTTTATGCTGCGTGGATTTGATACCCGGTAACTGTTTTCCAAAAGATTTCGAAGCAAAAGAACTCCTTTGTGCGCGGCCTTTCGCTGCATGTTAAAAATCCCAAATGGGGTAAATAAAAACACAGCTCGTTATAACGGTGTGCCCAAGTGATTAGAGCACCCAACACAGCTGGTCTTGGCGTTAAACCTCAGTTAGAAAAAAATGGCTCAAGCTCTAAAGCCGGGCTTTCTTCAGCTTTTCAGCCAGGTTATCTGGCATGCTACCTGGCATCTTCCGCAGCTGGGTTTTATCTTACACCCGGCAACGCTAGCTATCTTCCACTTATCGCGCCCGTGAGGCCCGGTAAGCCACAAGCGTGGTTGGGCGTGGCGTAGTTAAACGACATAACGGTCACTTCCTTGTACCACGCCCGAAGGGTCGGCTGGGGCAGCGACTGGAGGGGGACCCAGTTCCTGCGTGTATGGCATTCTCTGCGCTTGGCACTGGTGTCATCTTCGCCAGGGCCGTACAGATAAAATTTACATTGAGGAACATCGGCCCATCGCGTAGCGTGAGACCGATCATTTTCTTTCCTGTGAATTTTGTGGGTGGTTTCCCATCCCGCGATATTAGTCAGCACCCAAGGATTGCACTCGCTAACGTTCAACACTCTGGCTTCTTTGTTCACAAGATTTTTATTCTTTCTAAAGTTATGTTTTGACAAGAGGTCAGATCATATTGTCACGGGACACCTAGGCGGCCAACGCCCCATACAGCCACGGCTCATCAGAGAAGACAACGATGGCGACGAAGAAGTGGTTGGGTCCCAGCGCGCGCGGTTATGGCCGCATTCCAAATTCTGTAAATAGATTGTTGCTCATCCTTCAACCATCGTTCTAGTCATTGGCTCTGCCGCCACGTTACATTTGGTGGAGAGTGCGGGGTATCATCCCCGTCGTGGGCCCAGCTTCGCACCTCATCGGCATTCTTGCTCATCCTTCAACCATCGTTCTAGTCATTGGCTCTGCCGCCACGTTACATTTGGTGGAGAGTGCGGGGTATCATCCCCGTCGTGGGCCCAGCTTCGCACCTCATCGGCATTGGTGGAACCATCGAGGGTGTGTGAACCGCGTCGGGCAGCCCCAGCCCCACCGCTACAAGAACTCGACGACGTCCCCCCGCCCCGTGTCCCCAGCCCGTGACGAGCCGATCCGACGACGACGTTTGACCTGCCGACGACGACGATGACGTGTCCCCAGCCCTGTGGTCCGACGTGGTAGCCAGCCCTCACCGGTTCGTCATTCCATTGTAGGCGTCGCTGCTGTGGGGCGGAGCTCACCAAACCCATTGCTTACATCCGTGGTGGCAAGAGCTTCACTCTTTATTCTCATCACATTGTTCACCTTCACCGAGCTCACCATGCTATAGCGGCCTCGACCGGGACGGTCGCCTTCGAGGAAAGGGGCATGTTACGCCATCAACGATAATGAAGACAGCAGCCGCATGTGGCGTCACGCACAAGCATCTGCGATGACGACGAAGCTGTGTGGGGCATGCTGCCTGGCTTGCGTGTTCCCACATTGCTCATCTTCGTCACCATCGCCACCGCGGTGCAACTTCGACCGGGACGGTCGCCCTCGACCGGGGAAGGGGGGGGGGGTTAATGTCACGGGACACCTAGGCGGCCAACGCCCCATACAGCCACGTCTCATCAGAGAAGACAACGATGGCGACGAAGAAGTGGTTGGGTCCCAGCGCGCGCGGTTATGACCGCATTCCAAATTCTGTAAATAGATTGTTGCTCATCCTTCAACCATCGTTCTAGTCATTGGCTCTGCCGCCACGTTACAATATTCGCCTTCGTTTGAAAGGTCATCGGCTTTTCTGCTAAAGGGATGTTCAAGCAAGCAAAGTAGAGCGCTGGCTTCATAAAAAAAGGAGCTCTAGCTGTGCTCGAGCCAGATGAATGTAGCGCGTCGTTCTGGGGGTATATAAGAGGTATTTCGGATTGTGCAGACGCGCCATAGCCCGCTTTTTCTTGTGCTAGAGAACCCCACTTGACTTTTTTTCAGGCCTCTTTAAAGGACGCGCGGCTCACTGGCGAAGTAGTGCTTAGCAACTGAAAGCAGGGTGTTGACTTATTCTCAGCCGGTGCTGATCATTTTCTAAACACAGAGGCGCTTCTGAGGATGCCTGCATGGCGAAAGAAACACTCTTCTCGGTGACCGCTGCGCTGCCATGCTCCCTGGGAAATTTGAAACCCGCATTTGTGAGCGTACGAGTGCCGTTTCGGCAAGCTGTTGCCCTTTACCCAGCCTTCCCACGCCGAGAGACCGACCGACACCAACAAAGCCATAATTCAGTTAACCGTGTTCAGACGTGCAGCTATAGAAGGTCATGTGGGCAAGAAATAACTGGCGTCGTTGCGTGAACGTACCACGAAAGAGGGTGCGATGAGTGGGGAAAGGAAGGAGGGATGCGGAAAGGCGATTGATGCGGATGTGAGTGGTGTACACCAAGGAGTGCGTGCTCTGTTAACAGCAGAGCGGTTTAAGCTTAAGCTTGGCCCCGTGGCGTTCGCAAAAAAAAAAGAAAGAAACAAGAAAAATACCGTGCGCACGTGAGAAGCCCCTCGGGAGGAGCGCCCGGCGTCGTCCACCCTGATCGACCTTCAAGAACACTCCGCCCAGCGTTCGTGGCGTGATCTCTCCCCTGCTCTTCTTCTCGCCAGTTCGCGGGTGTTCGCGCCTCAAGTTGGAAGCCCAGAGAAGCTCACGCTACAGACGTCCACTTTGCGAAGCCGGTGGCCGCCGGTTGTAGCGCGTGTTAACGCGGTACACTTTAGGAGATATGTGAAAGCCAGCGGACAAAGCGTTCCGGGCCTGCCAGTCATGAAGAAGTTTCAGCGGAAAGTTCGGAAATCCATCTGAGGCGCAACAGCCGGTTCCCCGACGAAGGGAGAGTGTCCGCCAGCTCTGCTGTTTTTCCAGCCTTGCACCACCACTGCAAGCTGCGCCAATTTTTGTTTGTGTTTTAATTCGGGGGCACGCGATCTGGGACACGTCGCAGCCAATGGGAATTTTGTGTGCTTTTTTTTCCCGCAACGGCTTCCTGATCACGGCGGGGTTTTCGCACAACGAGGCGAGTATAGTGCTCACGTCCTAAAAGTCGACTTCCTGGGACGTACGCATCTTGTGTGTTTGGTTCTTTTTCTTGTGAGCGTATACGCCCTCACTTCGAAGGTTCGAGTCCCGGTTGTATGAAGCCTGTGAACCAAGGGTGCGTGCCATTCACATAGCCACAGAGGACTACTTCTCAGGCCGTCAGAAAAAAAGGCTAATGAGATAAGTAACCACGTGCTATAGTAAAGCTCATGAAGAGAGATTACGATTGCCCAAGCGTTCAATATACGGATAATGACATACGTTTTGTAATTCAATTAGAAATAATTGTCAGTTGCGGTCAATCAATGCCTCTGCTCTAGCGCACCACCGGAGAAGAATGTTCCCTCCGAAATGATTGGCCAAGGATTAAGAAATTGGTTAATTTCTCTCAATGATCACTTGCATTCTGTCATTCAAGTAGTAAACATAAGACATTTGCGCTTGTGCGTTTTCGCGTCGCTGGTGACGCTTGACAACATCGGGCATGCGCCACCACAATTTGAATACGGTGCTATTTCGCGCCACCAGCACGTGTCAACGGCTGCGGTTGGTGATGGCTGTCAGGAAACGTCCTTCTGTTGGAGTGCGAAGCCTCCCAGTCATGCTCATAGAAGAAAAGTAGGTCGTGCCAGCATGAAAACGCTATTGCGTCTCAGGGGTGTGCAGCTCGGTGACTAAAGTTGGCAGAGAGCCACAAATAACGTCATTGGCGCAGCGACCGCGGTGGAATTCTGTGTGTAATTTGGCTGTTTTGAAGTGGCACAACAATAATAGAAATAACCAGAGACACGAAAACATAACAGTTAGATAACATTTACATAAACTCTCTCGCTCTCACGGACTAAGGGTTCACTGCTTGGAACGAGCCTCTAAGCTTTAATCTTTCACAGTACTTGGACGTTTTACGTACCGCCATCGATGCCCTCTGCGCGATGCACTCAGACACTAGGCGTAGTCTGGTGTCGCTGTATCCTGAAAAAAGAAAGAACGTTCACGCTTTCACAGTTATCCACGCTACTGTCTAGTCAGCAAGGGTCCAGAACAACCCTGCATGCTGCTCTCAGCCTGCATGGCTCAGTCGGCCGCTTCGACTTTACATGAAGGCTGGCTGCCTTTCAGTACAGTTCAACTTTTTTATACGAGACCCACCACACCAATGAAGCTGAACGAGGTCAACCTTAGACGTAATGAGAGACTTAAAAATGGCAATGAAACGGGTTACTCGTACTCGTTTCTTTCATTTAACGTCAGGAAAGGTGATACTGAGTTATTGATTCGAGCATTTTTTTCGGTATCAGAAAGGCGGGGATACATTGCAGACAGTATGTAAACGTAAGATATGATTACACTGGTATTAAATCAAGGACACCAAGAACTTATATGAGCCTCCTGTGTACCCCGATGGGCTGGAAACTCTAAAGGAGATGGGAACATCGCAAGACGGGACATAATGGCGTTGTTCACCTGTTGACGCATGCGCATGGAATACGATTTTCACTTTCGGCCACCGCCCCGTCAGTGGAGGCCTCGACGCACCGACACGCAGACGGCTTCGCTCTGGCCGTAATTACTCACCTCAACTCTCCACCAGTTACTTCCCTCACCGTAAGGACATTTTACCCCGCAACAGTGGAGAAGGCTGCAATAGTCCTGGCCCTTACCACCAAGCCGCAGCCACACATTGTAGTCACTGATTACAAGACGGCCGTCCGAAACTTCTTTCGCGGAAGCATTTCAGCTATGGAACTGAAAACTCTCCCCCAAAATCCTCCTACCCAACCAGTCGACATCATTTGGACTCCGGCCCACACTGCGGCGGGAGTCAATGAGGCGGCCCAAAGAGGATCACGGGAATTTCTAGCCGTGCTGGGCTCGCCCACACTCCCAAACACGATGCTCCCAAGCACGCGATCGACTGTTGTACCAGGAAGTCACGGAGCAATATCGCCTCTCCCGCCGCCGCCGCTATCCCTTTGCCCCCGCGTCCCTCATAAAGGCACGTTCCCGCTTGCGACTCAGGTACGTCGCGCGACGGCGTGCGACACGTGTCGCGCGAAGTCGCGGTGTTCACACTTGCGATCAGCGACGATGCGAATGAGGAGCTGTTCCCCGTCCTGTGCAGCTTCCTTTGTGCTTCCAACATAGGCACTCAAGGAGAAATATGTTACACTAGAGCTTCACGAACAAGTAGAAATCCCTCTAAAACACATGCTCCTGACCTGGACCAGCGCCCCAAGCGTTGAGGGTTGCCGGAGGAGCCGAAAATAACGAACTTAAGCAGATAGCGAATCAGAATAGGAAATGAGGGGCTCGTTGAACTAAGACAGATATTAAGGGTTGGCAGTCCAGAAAACCTCGGAAAGCAAAGAGGAGGATGTGGTAGGTCATTGCAACAGATAAAGAATTTGGAAAGACAGAAAGAAAGTGGAGAAAAAATGCCCGCCGAGTGGGATCGGAACCCACAACCTCCAGAATACCGGTCTAGTGCGATGACCACTACGCTACCCGCCGGGCTATTTTCCCCTCCACTTTCTGGGGTATTTATGTTAAGGTATTTTTGTTTCCTCTCATTGGGGGTGGTAGCCAGCGCTACACGGACTACACGGGGTGGAGGGGACTTTCTTTTTAACCCCCGCGCCGTGACTCGAGTGTCTACAACATGTCGAGAGTGGTCGACCAGCGTTGACCCCTCTTAAGCTCCCTATGGCACCAAGACTGCCAGAGCAGAGGCCCTCGCTATGCACGTAGCGAATAAGAATAGGAAATGAGGGGCTCGTTGAACTAAGACAGAAATAAGGGTTGGCAGCCAAGAAGACCTCGGAAAGCAAAGGGGAGGATGTGGTAGGTCATTGATAGGGTAGGCGCCCCGTGCGCTGTAGACCGCCGCTAGGGTGCTGGTGGAGAATCTTGCGGCCGATCAGCCGCTGACCAGAAGAAACGCGGAAGGCGATGCGCGCGCGTGCGTCTGGTGTCATCTATTTGAAAGTTTAAGTGTTTTAACATTGAGGAAGTGTGTTTCTTCAATGACCTGCATGTGGGAAAGATGCCTAAAAAAAGACTGACTCCAACTGATTTGCCCAAGGCTATCAGAACGGCTATTCATGTTTGCATATGCCAGTAATCAATCTGATGCAGGAAGATAACGAAACTGAAGAAAAGGTTTAAATCCGGCAATATAAACGAAGTGTAATCTGTCCCAACTCACTGTATGTATGTATGTATGTATGTGTGTATGTATGTATGTATGTATGTATGTATGTATGTATGTATGTATGTATGTATGTATGTATGTATGTATGTATGTATGTATGTATATATATATATATATATATATATATATATATATATATATATATATATATATATATATATATATATATTATAAGGGGGATTATAGCTGGGGACCGGCAAGACGCTTGGAAAGAGGCAGAGACCAGAGACGGGCAAGGCAGCGCAGACCGATGTCTCGGTGCGTTCTCTTAGAGCGAGCCACTCGCGATGCTGACCGTTCCTCTTCTTCTCTCGCCCAGCGCCTTGTGCCTGCCATCATCATGCGTCACATAGCAGTCCTTCCTCCGCCACCTACCCCGCCGGTTGCACAGTGGAGATTGGCGCACACTAAGCGCAAGGTATGTCGTCGTGTCGGGGACAACTATCTCCAGTACAATATATATATATATATATATATATATATATATATATATATATATATATATATATATATATATATATATATATATATATATATATATATATATATATATATATATATATATATATATATATATATATATATATATATATATATATATACATATATATATATATATATATATATATATATATATATATATATATATATTGTCGCGGCCCTCTTGACATTTCACATGGCAATGCACTGGATCACCTGGTGGTCAATCCATCGTACATTTCATCTATGGGTACGTGCCGCATCAGTGGGTCGCGCAAGGCAAGCCGAAGCGAAGACGAAGAGGTCGCGCAGAGACGGACTGGCTCGGGCTACGCTGGTATCCTCGGCTGCGGACTATACGCCTCATTCTTTGAAAATAGATCGCTTTTAAGCACAGCGTGTAAATAGCCCGCATCTGCCTCGTAACATCTTTTTGGTGGAGGTTGCGGTTCCCGTCCCTGTGCCTGTCAACAGCGCAGCAACACCACACCACGGATCTTCGAAGTGGGCGACACATTCGTCGACGCAGGATGCCTCCTGCCAACGAGACCGCACCCGTTGCTCCCCTCATCACCGTTTCTCAGCCCCGTGACCCAGGCTTTTTCACCGGTGAGGACGACACCGACGTGGAAGAATGGATTCGCATGTTCGAACGTGCCAGCGCCCATAACAGGTGGGATGGTACAATAATGCTGGCTAACCTACCTTACCATCTAAGAAACACAGCCAAATCCTGGTATGACACCAACGAGCACACGTTGACCAGCTGGGACGTTTGCAAAGAAAAGATGCGGAAAATATTTGGCAGCCCCGTGGGTCGCCAGCTCGCCGCACGTCAACAGCTCGCTTCGCGCGCCCAGTCCGCCACTGAATCGTATATCACGTATATACACGATGTTTTGGCCCTCTGCGCAAAGGTTGATCCCGAAATGTCGGAAGCCGACAAGGTAGGCCACGTCCTTAAAGGCATTGCAGATGACGCCTTCCATCTGCTGATGTGTAAGGATGCCGCTACAATCGACGCCATTCTTAACGAATGCCGACGCTTCCAGGAGGCCAAATGCCGCCGCATTGCCCACCAGTTTACTCGGCTGCCTCACACGGCGGCAACGTCGTCGTGTCAAGATGTGTCGGTGCCATCACGCACAACGCTGACGCCTAGCACGGAGGCCCAGACTGAGAGCCTGACGAAAATAGTACGCCGTGAGATCGAGGCTATGGCTCCAATCGCTCAGCACTGCGCGCACGACCGGAACGGCCCCACGATTTCTCTCATCCAAGCCGTCGTTAGAGACGAGATTACGTCCCTGGGCCTTCACTCAGTTTGTGCCTTGGGACGCCAGGATCCCTGCGACGGCTTCCGTACCCCTTCGCCCCGTACTGATGTCCCGCCTCGCTACGATGTTCTACCGCGCTACCGACGACGCAGTCCTGGTGAATGGAGAACAGCCAATGACCGCCCCATCTGTTTCAACTGCCATCGCGTTGGACACGTCGCCCGTTATTGCCGCAGCAGCTGGTCGCCATTTAGCCGTCAACGGTTTCCCCAGAACAGCTACTCCGACGACTACCCTCGACGTTTTCCGCCGCGTCCTCAGCAGCCCTTCGCACCCGACAACACACGACGCAACCTATCTAGCCTCTCGCCGTCACCTCAGCGTCGCCAGTCGCATTCGCCGCAGCCCCGCCGCCACACTCCGCCGCCCACTTTCTCGGCCTCCCTCTCGGAAAACTAGCCAGTGCAGCTCCCGGAGGTGATGCTGCATTAACGACCCGGCCTGCAAATCCTCTGTTGACTTCGGTTTCAAGACCCAATTTGATAGATGTTCACGTTGACGGGGTTCGTGTTAGTGCTTTAGTCGACACAGGTGCCAATATTTCAGTCATGAGTTCGAACCTTCGGCGCACTCTTCGGAAAGTTATGACGCCCGCGATATGCCGTGCTGTACGAGTCGCCAACGGAGGAACGACCACCGTAGCCGGAATGTGTACCGCCCGCGTCGCAATTGCCGGACACGACATCCCTGTCTTGTTCACCGTCTTGGACACATGTCCTTACGACATAATATTCGGACTGGACTTTCTTACAGAACACGCCGCCCTCATTGACTGCGCCGCCGGGGTTTTACGTCTTGAGCTGCCCACAACACCCCTTGATGACATCACGCCCACTTACCGGCTTTGCGGCGCCGAACATGCTCGATTAGCTCCCAAGGCCATGACCTACGTGCGTTTATCGTCGTGCCCGCCAGTTCCAGATGGCGACTACCTTGTCTCGCCCGTCACCGATATACTCCTTGAACGCAACGTGACCCTTCCTTATACAGTCGTGACTGTCGCGAAGAACGAAATTGGCCTGCCATTTTTGAACTTCGGTTTCTCCACCCAAGTCCTTCCCCGTGGAATGTCGCTTGCTACACTGATCCCCTTGGCTGAATGCGAAGTTTCCGTGGTGACAACTGACGACTCTGAATCCTCTACGGATAGCCAACGGGACATTTCACGAACTACCGCTGATTTTATGGACATGATAGCGTCGGACCTTCCACCTCCGGAAGCCCATCAGCTCCGTTGTCTCCTAGCGTCATATCGGGACATTTTCGACTTGGACAACCGTCCGTTGGGCCAGACTTCCCATGTGACACATCGCATAAACACTGGTGATGCGACCCCTATCCGCCGACGTCCATATCGTGTCTCCCACGCCGAACGTACCGTCATTCAGCAGGAAGTCGAGAAGATGTTGCGGAAAGATGTTATTGAGCAGTCTTCCAGTCCATGGGCGTCTCCAGTCGTGCTGGTCAAAAAGAAAGACGGCTCATGGCGATTCTGTGTTGATTACAGACATTTAAACAAAATAACCAAGAAGGACGTTTATCCACTTCCTCGAATTGACGACGCCCTCGACTGCTTGCATGGCGCGTCGTATTTCTCGTCCATTGACCTGAGATCAGGGTACTGGCAAATTGCAGTCGACGCCATGGACCGCGAAAAGACCGCTTTTGTAACACCAGACGGACTGTACCAATTTAAGGTCATGCCGTTAGGGCTCTGCAATGCGCCAGCCACATTCGAAAGGATGATGGACTCTCTTCTCCAGGGATTTAAATGGACGACATGCTTATGCTACCTGGATGACGTTATCGTCTTTTCTCCCACGTTTGAGACACACTTGCATCGCCTTTCCGACATCCTGGCAGTTTTTCGCAGAGCTGGACTTCAGCTAAATTCGTCAAAGTGCCACTTCGGTTGTCGCCAAATAAAGATCCTTGGGCACCTCGTCGATGCTACCGGAGTCCAACCTGATCCAGACAAAATACGAGCCGTAAAAGACTTCCCTGCTCCTCGATCGGTGAAAGAAGTTCGAAGCTTTGTGGGGCTCTGCTCCTACTTTCGGCGCTTCGTCAAGAACTTTGCTGAAATTGCCAGGCTCCTCACGGATCTGCTTCGGCACGATAACCCGTTTTCCTGGGGCCCTGAGCAAGCTTCCGTTTTTTCAACACTCGTCAATCATCTCACTAATCCACCTATTCTGGCGCACTTTGACCCTTCCGCTCCGACCGAAGTCCACACGGACGCGAGTGGACACGGCATAGGTGCTGTACTGGTTCAGAAACACGCCGGTATCGAACGAGTGATAGCGTATGCCAGTCGCCTTTTGTCACCTTCCGAGAGGAACTACTCTATCACCGAGCGCGAATGCCTGGTTCTTGTATGGGCCGTGAACAAATTCCGCCCATATTTATACGGAAGGCCTTTTTCTGCGGTAACTGACCACCATGCCCTATGCTGGCTTGCTTCCTTGAAAGATCCCACAGGTCGTCTTGGTCGCTGGGCTTTACGCCTTCAGGAGTTTGACTACTCCGTGGCCTACAAGTCTGGTAGGCTCCACAGCGACGCCGACTGCCTGTCGCGTCAACCGGTCGACCAACCTGATACAGCTGACAACGACCTTGATTCTTGTGTCCTTGCACTAACTGACTTTCTCGACATCGCCGACCACCAGCGTCGCGACCAATCATTGCAGTCGATCATTGCACGTCTCACCACCATGCCGTCAGACCCTGCATTGAACGCGTTTTTGCTCCGCGTCGGCGTGCTGTTCCGCCGGAACTTTCGCGCAGACGGCCCTGACGAGCTTCTCGTTGTTCCTGAACACTTCCGATCTGACGTCCTCCATCAGCTGCACGACGAGCCGACGGCTGGCCACCTTGGCGTCGCACGAACTTACGACCGTGTACGTAAGCGATTTTACTGGCCCGGACTCTACCGATCAGTCCGCCGCTACGTAACGGCATGTGACCTGTGCCAGCGTCGGAAAACCCCTTCTTTGGGCCCAGCCGGACTGCTCCAACCGATAGAGATTCCTTCCGAACCTTTCTTTCGGGTCGGTTTGGACCTGCTCGGCCCTTTTCCTCTCTCTCGTTCGGGAAATCGCTGGATCGCTGTTGCGACCGATTACGCGACCCGCTACGCTATTACGCGTGCTCTCCCCACCAGTTGTGCCACCGACGTTGCTGATTTCTTGCTTCACAACGTCATCCTACAACACGGTGCTCCCCGTCAGCTCCTTACCGACCGTGGCCGGTACTTCCTGTCTCGGGTTGTTGACGACCTCCTCCGCTCTTGCCACACGAAGCACAAGCTGACCACCGCCTACCATCCCCAGACTAATGGCTTGACGGAAAGGCTTAACAAGACCATCACCGACATGCTCGCGATGTACGTTTCCGCGGACCATCTGGATTGGGACGTCACTTTGCCTTATGTTACATTCGCATACAACTCATCCCGCCATGACACCGCCGGTTATTCACCGTTCTTTCTTCTCTACGGCCGTGAACCCTCTCTTCCCTTAGATACCCTACTTCCTGATGCGACACCTCTGGCTACCGAATATGCCCGCGATGCTGTCGCTCACGCTGATGTCGCCCGCCAGGTTGCCCGTTGCAAACTCGCGGCTTCCCAGTCTTCCCAGAAACACCGCTATGACGAGCAACACCGCACCGCCCACTTTACGCCCGGCTCCTTGGTTCTTGTCAGCACCCCTTGCCGCCGCATTGGTCTCTCCGAGAAACAGCTGCCTCGCTTCAAAGGCCCCTATCGGATTAAGCGTATGGTCACACCTGTGACGTACGAAATTGTTCCCGCCGCTCCTTCCTCACCGTCACTGGATCCATCAGCTCAACTCGTCCACGTCGGCCGCCTCAAGGCGTATTACTCAGCGGCCTCACCTGTTCCCTGACTCTCGATTTCAATAAGCACCGAGACGGCGCTTCTCCGCCGGAGGGGGGTCATGTCGCGGCCCTCTTGACATTTCACATGGCAATGCACTGGATCACCTGGTGGTCAATCCATCGTACATTTCATCTATGGGTACGTGCCGCATCAGTGGGTCGCGCAAGGCAAGCCGAAGCGAAGACGAAGAGGTCGCGCAGAGACAGACTGGCTCGGGCTACGCTGGTATCCTCGGCTTCGGACTATACGCCTCATTTTTCGAAAATAGTTCGCTTTTAAGCACAGCGTGTAAATAGCCCGCATCTGCCTCGTAACAATATATATATATATATATATATATATATATATATATATATATATATATATATATATATATATATATATATATATATATATATATATATATATATATATATAATTGAATCGAGTTTGAAAAAAAAAAATTGGCGATTCTTTCATTGGTGCACGGCACGAGAAACCGCAGAGCTGGCGGCCCCTCTCTCTTCGTCGGAGACCCGGCTGTTGCCCTAAACATTTACTTCCTAACTTGCCGCTGAAAGTTCTCCAATCCTGTCAGGCATGCGGATCCTTTTGTCCGCAGGTTTTCACATCTCTCCCAAAGTGAACCGCGTTAGCACTCACTAGAACCCGTGGCAACCGGATTCGCGAACTCGGCGTCTGTAACGCGAACTCAGCGTCTGTACCCGCGGCTTGAGGCACAACGCACGTGAACTGCCGAGCGGAGCAGCATGCGATAGATCACGACACAAACACTGGGCAGAGTGTTCTCGAATGTCGAGCTGGCCGACGTTAGACGCTCCTCACAAGGCGCACGATCACGCGTGCGCCCAGTATTTTTCTTTTTTTTTTTTTGCGAGCTCCTCACGTGGCGCTAACCCATGCGTAATCCAGACCAACCCCTGGCGCTCCTTAAGAAGCGCACGCTCATGCGCTCGGATTTTTAAAGATGACAGTCTTTCTTTGGCAACTTAAACCCATACATATTGGTGTGTCTGTCTGTATGTCTCTCTCTGTCTGTCTGTGACTCGATTTAGCCACCCGGCCAAAGTGCAACGAAGTCTGCGGAATGGTCTTATATACTCACAGCCGAATGTAAACGTATAAGCCTGGTTTATACGTTCATACTTGTCAACATTGTTGAACAAGAACAAGACATTGCGCAAATATAATACAGGACATCAATACATAATTGCTATTTCCAGTGTTCCGTTATTAAAAAATGCATGGATGCTTGGTTTTTGCGAAATTAAATACATCAATCGCAGAAAAAAAAACAATTAACACTGCCGCCTCTTGTCGCCCGCGCCACTATAGCTTCTGGCGGCATTTTAAGAATTCAAGCGGCAACAGTTACGAAAGGTTTTACTAGATAGGTTCCACGTTCTGCTTGGAACGCACGTGGACTAGGGCAACGCGGTTCTATAAACGTTGAAGTAGGGCGCCTCGATTCACGCGCGTCTCCGCCGTACGGCAGCGTTGGCATCGAGGCACCCGGCCTGTAGAAGTGGAACGCGGTAAATTCAAATTGACTTGAGCCAACCTTTAGCGTGTTTACCTTGGGAGGAGCGCGACGCAAGAGGGACAACATTATAGGTGAGCGGGAAAGTGAAGATAGGCATTTACTTGACAAATGTCGACAAAGACTGTCGTCTTTTGCAGACATTTGGGACGAAAGGAGCGGATACGCGGCCACTTTTTTTCTTATTTTTTTTCTGTTAACGCTCGACGGCGGAACTAAAAGCTTAAACAGCTCTGCTGTTAAAAGTGAGGCTGTACATCAGCTATGGTGTGCCTAACATATAGCCCAGCATGAAGCGTTAAGATGAAATATTACTTGTTATTTTTATTAGTAATTCTCAAGATGAAAGAACTATAAGCTAATTCGCTTTTCGATTTGCAATCACCTCTGAATTTTGAAGAGCATAGGAAAGGCTCCAGAATAATGTATTGGCAAGAATCAATTAAACAGTTTCGTATATGCGGCGGGTCTAAACTTCCTATTAAGGCGGAGGGTTCGGTGCGGTCAGCGTGCTTATCTGCGCATATATAGTAATACATTGAGTTGACTACAACACCTCAGCTAATAAACTGGTCACTGTAAAACGCTGGAATACGAGATATAATATTTTTTTAATTTGTTTTGTTTTGCTTCGAGGCTCAGTCCTTCGTAGACTGGCAGTTCATGCTGAACACCAGCTTCTGTGAGTTCGCGAAAACTTCGTAGTATCTCGCACGTCAGGAGGTATGTGGCGAGTCGAGTAGAACACAGGTAACAGTCCATAAACATTTAGAAGCGTCCGCGCACGACATAAATCTCGAGGTGAAACAGAATCGTAGATAACATAACCAGAGGGGCCTGCAACCACCACGGCTGATCACATCGAGGCCCGCATCGCTCGTGCTCGAGCTGGAGCAGCAGTAAGTAATGCAGAAGTCTCATTTAGCCGTTTACAATCTTACTTATCCTCTGAATGCCTTTGAAAATAGAAAGACAACAGGACAAGGTTGCGGTACGTGCTTAGCCAGACGCGTGGTTTCACTGCGCCAGGAAAGCTATGATGACGATGATGATGATTTATTATGATGATTGATATTGGTATACCCTTTGTAGCGGGGTGATGACGCGTCATCTCACCAAAAAACCTAAAAAGAAACTAATATATTTATGATTTCGACTCGTTGTTTTTATACAAGCGCTGCTCTTAGGGCAGGCACAAAAAACTTATTAGGCACAAAATATGATTTTTTTTGTTACAGGTGCTAGCTGCCCTTGGTAATATTCCCCTCTCTGCTTTTCCTCCACAAGCATTCTAGTCTTCTTCTTGTCGCCTCGACAGCCTTGAAGTTAACTTCTTTTGTACTACCCTAAATCCCAGGGATTTTAAAGCCGTATATTTTCCTTTAGATTGGGATGGATACCCTCGCCTTTTAACACTATGTGCCACATAGTTTCGGTTTCTTTTCCACAGACCACGCATACCCCATCATTTTGTGTATACTTTCCCAGAAAGCTCTTAGTTCGCAAGCAACCTGCTCTAGCCTCAAAAAGCAAAGCACTGCCTTTGAAAATACTGTAGCAATTTTCCTTTCTGATGTCCAATTTCTCAGCCCTGTACATGTATAACGAAGCTTTAGCTTCCATTTTTTTCTCAGAATTTATTCGTTTCTGCGGTCATCCAGCTGGCGGAAGACGCCGCCAGGGTCCATGGGCTCCTGGCCGCCGTCTGACGAAGCGCCCACCCGGAACCTCCCTCTCGGGTGGTTACGCTCAGCAAAGATGACAAATAAAGTTTTATCTCTCTCTCTCTCTCTCTCTGTCTGCGTTGCCTGTGTTTTGGTTACCTTTGCTGTCTTGGATTCTCCACTGTACTTTCCGTATTTCATCGTTAGCCTTCTAGTCTTCCTTAGCCACTGTGTGCCCACGCTTCATGCATAGGTACCTAAAAACTTTAGCTGTCCACCTACGTTGATCCATTGCTCTCAACACCCTCTCAAAACATATTTTACTCTTCGCTTCACGTTCAGCCCATATCTCCCTGGACTGCTTCGTCAGTTCTTTTTTCATGCGCTCCAAAGGCCAAACGGCCTACCGTTCTCTGATTCCCTTCAAGGCCTGCAAGAGCGTCTGATTTTAAGAAGAGTACTACATTCGCAAACGTGATACCTGGATCCATCACTCCTTTCCACATTCATCTCACTACTTCATATTCGTTATACCCCCCGTACAGAGCTGTATGCTTCATTATAGCTGCGTTTCCCTTTCCCTTATCCTTAAGTGGCTCCTCGTGAGTTCTTAAGTAGTTATCTCCTTCGTTTTTCTACACTCCCAATATTTATATTTCCTTACTCTGGCTAATTAGACATACTGGGTAGACACTGCGTTAGTGCTAGTGTCATTGAAAACCATTATTCCCGATTTTTCTCCGCTAAAATTTAACCCGAGGTCGGTGTCTTCCTTGCTGCTAATATTTATGAGCCGTTGCATATCGGTCTGGTTATCGGCTAAAAGAACAATGTCGCCTGCGCGTAACATTCAAGAATATGCTGTTGTACCACTTCGCCTTGTAAGATATGCTTTAGATTGAACTCTAATTGACTTCCTTTTCTTTTATTTTCTAACCCTGCCATGTAAAGCATAAACAGTATTGTTCTGAAAGGGCATCCTTGTTTCAGTCCCCGATCGGGGTTGACTTGCTGTGCGCATTTCTGCGCTTCCCACGTCAGCTGCACTCTATTATCTTTATAGATCGCTATAAGGAACTGTACTAACTCGTCCTTATATCCCTGTTATTTCAGAATTCTCCACTGGAGTTCTCTGTCTGCGTTGTCATATGCCCATTTAATGTCCAAGAACGTAACCCATAATATGGTCTATTCTTCGCTTTCGCAATTTCAATTCACTGTGTTATCACCAACAAATTATAACCCAATCGCCTGTCTTGTCTAAATTCATTCTGCCGTTCCCCAAGGATTTCATTTTCTTCCATCCAAGCTTGAATTTCGGATTTTATCAACTGCATTACGAATCTATACCCCACGGACTTTACTGTGAGTGGTATGTATGAATCAATCCTAGCTTTGTTGCCTCTGCCTTTGTATAGTAAATTCATCCTTCTTTCTAGCCAATCCTCCGGCATTTGTATGGTTTGTGTCACTTTATCGATTTCCCTCATAAACGGTCCCTTACTTTTAGGTCCGAGCAGGTTTATCAGCTGCATTGGTACTCCGCCGGTCCCACTGCTGTTGAGGGGAAACCTTTTGCTCCGTTTTTTTCCAATCAAGGTTGCTGAAACTTACTTCCCTTTCCGCCGTCTTCTGTGGTGCTGATGTTATCAGTGCAGGCTTCCCTACCTTTATTCCCTAAACTTCTCACTAATCACTCGATGAATATGCGCCAACGCGTGCTTTCCTTTTAAATGTTTCCCCTCCTCATCAATCAATATTTTTTATGGATATCGTTTCTTGAGCTTAGTAATTTTACACGGTTCCTGAACTTCTTCGGTGCGCTTTTGTCCTTCTTCCGTATTTCTGCCATCCATTGTTCGCTTTTCTGCTTGATCTTTGCTTGCGCCATTTTCTGCACTTCTAGTTCCTTCTCCCGGTGTCTGTCCCATTTTTCCTTCACTACCTCCGGTTCCATACCAGTTCTTTTTGCTTCTCTGTGTTCTCTCGACACCATTTTTCACAGGTCAATAGCCTCTTTTTTTTTCTTTATTCCACCAGCCTCTCGGCTTTCTCTTCCCTTTCCACCGGTTTCATTGCTTGGCTTCATTCACCATATGCTTTATGAACCCGATCATTTCGTCGTAATGCCAATCTTTGTCTGGGTACTTACTGATTTCGTCTTACATCAGATCAGCGATGATCTTTAACTGTTCAGCGTTCAAATTAGTTCCTCCGGTCGCACCTATTTCTAAATTTGTCCGGGTTTGGCCTCCAAAGTGCAAGGTAAGCCGCTTGTGGTAGCTTCCTAACCTGTCCTGTTTTCATCTATCCGCATTTCCCGCAACCTTTCGTATACTGTTTTGGAGGCTAGACTATTGTCTATGCTGGACGGTCAGTTACCTCTTTCCCACGTCATTTGTCCGTCACACTTGTTTTCTGTGTTTTCCTGATGTAGAGAAACACGTAGAGAACCGTTGTGATTTGTGTATCCATCCAAATCTTATATGTGGGCACTCATTTCCCCAACTAGAAATATTTCACCCGAATCTTTGAGCTCGTTTATATCTTTTCTCAAATAGTATACCATTTTCTCATTTTCCTCCCTAGCTTGGCTTCCAGTCCACAGATAGACGATTCCTAACCAGGTATTTTCCCCCGCTATGGTGCCTCTAACCAATAGATGCTCTTTACAACTTTCATGCACTCTCTGCCAGTCGATCTCTTGTTTAATAAGCATGCCAACGCATCCCCCTCATTTCATTCCTGTGGTCCTGTTGCAACCTTCCCAAACATAATTGCCTATGATCGGTGGGGCTTCTAGGTCTCGGAGGTGAGTCTCGGCTAAAGCGTACACGTCTATTCCTTCCGGTTCAAGTTGCTTTTGAATTTCCACCCACTTATCAGGCTTTCTGCATCCCTGCATATTTATGTAGCTGATTAAATATTTGTTGCATTTGTTTTTCCCTTTCCGCTTACGGGGTCTATTTTTGTCTTTTACAAAATTGCTTGCTCCATTGTTTCCACTTAAATCGCTTCTGTCAACGTTCTCAGTTACGTATGTAGGTTTTCCGTTTAGCTCTAGGCCTGGCTGCCTACCAGCGTTGAGTGTGCATGTTTCCCTCGCATCCCCTTTGTCACCTAGTTTGTCTTCCTTAGCTCCGCGCCCCCCCCCCCCCCCCCTCCCTGAAAAGCTTGCCCATGCCCAATGCTTCCCACTACCTTAATAACGTCTATCACTTCAAACCTTAGTTCCCTGCCGCGCTTCTTGATCTCGCTGTTAGCAGCGAGTACTGCCCATTCAGTCTACACGCTCTGCTTTCTACCCTCCCGCACGATGCAGACTTCCCTCAGCACATTTGGGGCCGTCGCCCGCAGATCGTTTACCCTTTTCGCTATCTCCTCGCCAAGTTTTCCCTCCTCCCCGTTGAGAACATCGTTAAGCCCCGCGGCAATCACCACAAGATTTCTTGTACTGGACAAGGCCAGCTGCCCCTTTGCTTTTGTCATCACCATCGGCATCGTTTGACCGGAAAGCACCCCATGGTCAAACGCTAATCCCACTCTAATCTTTCCAGTAGGGCTGCACTGCACATCTTCATGTTAGAAACTTCCGCTATGATTACCACGCTATCTGCCACGTGCTGTTTTTTACTGGTACCCGGCTTATCGGCTGGTTTTACTGGCCTTTCTTGGAGCCCGTGGGAATAGCTGTTCCCTTTCGTATCCGCCACCCCGTGTGTCACCTCGGTGAATGCCTCCGCTCCGCTGCATGAGCCGAGCTGTTCGCCATTTTTTTGCGGAAGCACGATCCTTTCTAGCTTCCTCTCAGCTGATTCTAACTTTCCCTCAACGGCTTTCCGTTCGTCGCGTTCCTTACCTAGCGCTGCCTCCAGTTCTGCGACACGCATAGCTAATCCTGAGTTATCCGCATCTACGGTGTTGAACCGCGACAGCACTAAGCATTAACGACACGTAACTGCCCCTTCGTCTGCCTCGCCGCCATCCAACTGAAGCTCCTCTGCATCTACTTGCCGCGGACAGCTATACTGTACCAGCTTTCTACACATGTTCGTAATCTATTGGCTGTAACCCGGCACAACGAGAAAAAAAAAAAAGCCGTGCAGGTAAATACTCAGCTTCGGCTGTTCTCTGTCGTTTCGCTGTCTTTTACTGCCGAAACGCGCTGTTGTCGGAGCACAAAGAACACGACTGCTCAGGTGGACTGCACCGGTGGACTACTAAACACAGCGTTAGAGCCACCTGGCGGTGTCGACGCAAACCGGCGTGGCTCGGCCACGGCCTCCGCGATCGGCTGCCAGCGGCGCGCCGCCGGCAGCCGATCGCGGAGGCCACGACTCGGCGCAAGCCCCTTGGAACATAGAGTTTCTTAACATATACACTAGAGAGGAATCTGGCGGTAGTGTCTATGCGGCTCACATCAAGGGTCGTCATGGGCCGCCATTAAATCATGCGCTCGCCTAAGTTTTATCATTGGCTTGGATTGAAACGTTTTAGTGACCGCAAATTTAAACAAAGTTCCAGAAAAATGCGAAAAATAGTGTGCAATTATGTAAGTGGAAAATAAAACAGGCTGATTTAAAACTAAGATGCAAGGAAGTAAAGCGCATTTTTGCCGTAACGTTTCTTCCTGATATTAATATTTGGGGAGGTAACTCATTACAGACTCGTATTTTATTAACTTGACTATTATTTCAAATGATAAGTTTTTTGAAGAGTTTGGAAAGTTTTTGGAGCGTGCCTATGAAAAACGTCACCTTCGAGGGGAACCGGTGCACCGACCGTCGCCTGCAGTTTAACGAGAAAAAAGAAAACGTGGCGTTAAACAGTCGTGGGCGATGACAAGATAGGACGGATTTAGGCGCCCGTGTCTGTAGTATCTTGTCTTCGTCTAAGTACCTTTTGTTTATTTTTTTATTCGGCTACAAATTTCGCGGCGCCATATTACCCGCTCAGTCATACGTCCTTCGACTGCGGCATGGCCAACGTCAGGTTCGATCACGCACTGCCTGCTGTTTCACCGAACACGGCTACCACAGAACAGGAAGGATTTCGGCTTCCTCGTAGCACGTAGACGTGTTAATGCATAGTGAAGAAAGCAAATCCCCAAAACCGCTGAAGAATCCAATTGTCATGCCAAGCCCAAGCCAAAAATGGGGGTTTTCTCATACACCTCCACGACGACATGGCTTGCGAGCCGCAGTTTCCTCTCTAGTATACTTACTAAGAAACTCTATGCCCTGGAACACTCCCCATGTTCTAGTTCACTACTCTAGTTCACTCTAACGCAGGCGTTCGCGCTGACCCATCGGCAATGGCTGCGCGTTTCGGTGAAGCACGTGACCCCAACGCCAAAGCCAACTCAGTCACCGTCCAAAATTACCGATATGCATCATACTTCTACGCGAAAAATAGACTACCCCCTGTTCTTTTCCAGAAGTTGACCTTCCCATGTTGACCCTGTCACCTTTTTATACAATAATTTTTTTCTCACTGCATTGTTCGTGTGTTTGTCCTAATACTGTTTTTCTTGTTGTCTAATTTCCGCCATATTATGTGTTTGCGGTCTCGTGTGAATCCTCACAAAAATAAAATAGCTCTGACCCGCTCAGCAATGCTTTATTGGTCTTTTTATTACTGCTGTACCGGTTACAATAAACGCACGGAGACGTTACCCGTGGGAGCTTTGCCGGGCCAAAAAAGGTTAATTCTTTCTTTAATTGTCGCTTGGAGGACGTACTGAAACTATTAAATATTGTTTCTTAACTTTATAATGTTGCCACATAACTTTGATCTCCCTCCACAGAATTCTCCAAAAAGATTTCGACTTGCCTCCAAGTAGTGCACGGTAACTGGACATCTCTAGGTATCAGACTGGGCCCTTTGATCACTTTTTTTCTATCAACCCTGGTTGGCCTATTTATAACACTTATGTGGTGTGGACAAGCCTCTGGTTCCTTCAAAACAGCATTTTCGTCAAATGAACACCCGTAAGGTTTATACGTGAAACGTGTATAGGGCCGAAGTGACTCCCAACGGTACCGGTATCTTTTGCCCCTGAGATGATATGGCTACCTGCTTTGTAGAATGTGTACTTATCACCGCCGTCATCGATCACATTTTAGTCTTGTCCTTCCACCCGGCACTCAAAGAATCGTTATGTGGGTATAGCTCCTTTGTATATCATTGTTCCAGGGTGTAGGTAATAACTAACGTGAAAAAAAAACCCCTCATGCCAGACTGGTCATGATTCCTGCCTCCGAAGAAGATTTACCTGGGTTCGGCTTCCGAAACTTATAAACCCGCGAAAGCATTTTACTGAAAATAAAGCAGAACCCCGCTGTGACGTTCCTCACTGTTGCGTTTTCCTGGCTGTTACGTTGTGTGCAATCGGTCCCGGCATAGCTCCCGTAGGATGTAATGTATTGCGTACCCCGGCGTAACGTCGCAACTGTGGGCCCGTTCCCCCGTTCCCGTATAATGAACACCTAGCTATAGACACAAGCAGAAAGAAACTATTCCCTATAATAAATTCTCTGCAGCTGTGGCTTACAGTAAGCAAGACATGTTTGATCACATTTGGCTCGAGATATAAAACAAAATGATGAAGCTTGTGGCGCAACCATCTGCGCGCTGGAAGCAATGGCATAATTTGCTGCGACAAGTGTTTCGAGTTTTATATCGCTACCGAAAGGCCATCCTCAGTTTACAAGTCCCAGTTGTTGCCGCTTTTATTTTATAATCCATAACACCCTCATATGGACGCATGTGGACGCCTAACATGAGGAACGTGTTAGGCATATAGCATGTCAACTGTAAGAGGAAGAATACAATTTTTATGACTGGAACAAGAAATAAACAGGGAAAATGAGTAATACGATGCATTAAACTTGCGGCTGTGATGACTGGTTGCAGTACTTGCGTTCTTCGGAAATTGTGAATACATATACATATCTAACAAATGCTAACCATAACCACCTCTCCGCCAAAATAACGCGACAAAAGCGTGTTGAGATTTTCTCGCGTCTCGTAGACTGTTTTCCCCTGGCAACTACCGCTGTATTCTTTCGGGTCCCTTCGGACAATGCTTCTGTACTGTCTAAGCATTGCTCTGCGATAGGTAATCGTACGGTCTAACAGTAAAACTAACGTAATTTAGTACCTGAAAAAAAATGTTGGCGTTTAACGCGTCGAAGGTACACCTGGTTATGAGGGACCGCAGAGGAGAGTTCCGGATTAATGACCTACCGGGGTCCTTTAACATGCACAGATATCTCGAAACACGGGTGTTTTTGTTCTTCGCCTCCATCTGAAAAACTGCGGCGGCATAATTTAGTACCAGAGCCAATCTTTTAGTCTTTCAAACTCATATCAAGGGTTGGCTTATCAATTCCACCCTCGTGCGAAAATTTTTGGGAGTATTTGCTCACCGCAAAGCTGGTAATGTCCAGCTGACGCCGTCAGAACAGCCAACGCAAGAAAGGCGATGAGGACCTTCATTTTTTCTCCCAGAATTGCCCCCACCAGGAGACGCGTGGAGGACTAGTGTGCTGTGGGCCGAGTAAACTCAGCCCTTATACAAACGCTCACACACATGGTTTCCTGGCACTGCAGAGTAAGGACTCTGAGCAGCTCTTTGCGGCCATTTTCCTTTCGCTCCTAGGCTCTCTGACAGGGCACTATGATAACGAAACGCTGACTTCCTTTCACAGGAAAAAGTACGTCGCAGCGCTCGCCTGGGAGCAACGCTGGCACGAAACACCTCGCAAGGCAAAGATGAGAAAAACTTACGCAACCAGCCTTCGTTTGTGGTGTCAAGATAGTTTTTACGTCAAACGCATCACCCCATCAAACAAATTAAGTAGTACAGATCCATCGCAGTACATCGCAATGATAACACAGAACGCCAGACAATCCCTGTCTCCGGAAAAAAGGAAAGGGGGGGGGGGGGGGGGGCGGTGCCCTACATGGCCCTGGC
The DNA here is from genome assembly GCF_048455015.1 of Haemaphysalis longicornis. NCBI lineage: Eukaryota > Metazoa > Arthropoda > Arachnida > Ixodida > Ixodidae > Haemaphysalis > Haemaphysalis longicornis. The sequence continues at coordinate 250,468,397 of NW_027526203.1, forward strand.
GTGCCAAAGCTACACGAAGCCCATCTAGGGTGGGGCTACGAATTCATTTTTGCACCGGTGAGTATCGTTCACACTGGACCTTTCTTTTGCGCTTTTGGCAGGAAAACAAGCACACCAGCCTTCAATCGGAACGCCCGACCACGTCTTGAGCCGCAGAGTACCTATACTTACCTGCTGATCCACCGCGGCTGCTTTCTTCCTGAAATCATCCTGACACCCGTTATCGATTTCGTTCTTCTTAGCTCCTCGCCGAAATTCTGCTCACATTTTTTTGTACAAATTGTTGCCCACTCATTGTTGAATTATTGGTGACAGTGCTCGGGAATCTGATGGTCTTTAAATTTAACCACTTTGAATTCACTCCCCGAAAACAAAAAAAAAGTCATTATTCCGAAATGTCTCCGCAGGCATCAACCATATTTCTGCTCAATGATCAGTTCATTTATCGTAAAGATGCGCTGCCAAAGGTAAAAAGAAAATATTCTGTCCACAGAAAATTCGTTCGTTCGTCTGTTCGTCCGTCCGTTTTAATACTAAATGCTGTCGTTACAGAAATACCAATACTTGAAACAATGTCTATTTCGATAGCACAATTTCTCACATTCTCCCGCTATCCCGCTTTTCCACAACCCACCTATTCTTCAACCGCATCTCTCTATACGCGTTCTCTTAAAATCAATACACTCACGCATATAGGTAATATTTCTGTTAAAATGCATCTTGAACGAGCCGTATAGCGTACGTCTGCCGCTGCCCGATACGTGACCGCAAACCTCACCCTCGGTGATTCCACTGAACACATCCTGAGCGTTTTTCAGCAACCTCCTGCACGCCACACTCCTCGAAGTGTACCCCCATGCCTGTATCATCCTCTCCCATTCACCCCTCTCCTCCTTGGCCAAGAGCCATCCAACCCAATGGAAGTCTTTGGCAACCATATCCGATACCTGCTGTATATCTGGACTGTCAGCTGCCCGAGCCTAGCACCCATATATGCACATATAGAACATTCGCACGCCAGTGGCTTTTTGAGTGCGAGGGCACTATATCCTGATCCTGGAAAAGCGGGGATTCCGAAGCGCTCAAGGCCCGCTGAGTGATCTAAGAATGCGAAGCAAGCAAGCGAAAGGAGAGCTTTAATTCGGTTCTGGTTCGGGATCGACTCCCTGGCTAAGGCGCCGAAAAGTGTGAAATTGCAAAAATAACACGTTAGTTTGTTAATACGGGGGTAAGTTACCTTGCTTCTTCGGAGCACCGTGTAGGCCTAAGTTAGTGCGAAATCAGCACGCACAATTCACGCAATTTTTCACTCTGAAATATATCCACGAAGGGTGAACTCACCTTCACTGATGTCTAGCATTTTAGCTTCGTTTCTGCTTTCTTCCCGCGAGCGTTAACTCTAAACCAGTGTGTAACGCAAAATTGCGAACTTTTGTCAACTTAGTTACATCAAGCTTTAACTGTATTCAATTGCGAATAGCCTTATTTACAGTTTCACAACCATTTTTGGTAGCGAGAAGAGGGATGACCAGATGAACACCATCGTTATTTGTGGGATGTTGGAAGGCGGTGGCATAGGTGTTGAGTGAACGCATTTGATAGCATATTCTTTATGTTTACAGAACAAGGAGGCTCTCACCAGCTGCCCCATGCCGGCGCGTGTGTTACAACTTACCTTCACATTCACTCGACATTTTTTTTTGTAGACACAATTTCATTTTAGCGTTTCTTTTTATAAATATGCTTTGAATATTCCCGTCCTCAAGAGATTGACCGGCCCTTTCCACCCTTGTTTATGTATGTATTACACAAACAGGAAGAAAAGCTCACACCTTGTCCTTATCCACGTACACACACTCTGTACTCCAACTGTGAGGCCATGTTGTGCACCCTTTATTTTTACCAAGAAGCTGTATACGCTATGATCTAGCTGCTTCCTTCAGATCGTCTCCGGGGACAGACCAAGCGTAGACCAATTTTAGGCGTATAGCTAAAATTCGTAAAGAACAAAAAAATGGCAGCATCTCCACTCCGTGGATGCGGGCGAGGGTGCGGAGTACGGGGGCTCGAAATGACATCCAAGTTGCGCCCCGAGTGACATCCGATTTGCGCTTCGACCGTCATTCGATTTGAGCCGTAAGTTGCACCTTGATTGTTCCATAAATAAAACTGCAACTCACGCCTTCATCGAATTTCGCTTGATTTTCGCTTGATGGTGGTGTGCGCACGGATGGACGCGGACGGACATTGGGAGGGTCTAACATACTTTGCACCGTTACAGGCGAGGGAGTAAGCCATTTGACTCTCGGGTACTTGCTCACGGTCGCAGCCCAATGGGTAAGACGGATGACGCTAACTCTGTCTGCTCTACCAGACACAGGCTCGAGTCCTGCCGGTGCCTGTGTGATTTTTTGCGATTGTAAATGCTACTCGCACGGACGCCGACGGACATTGTGCGGTCCTGAGGTACTCCGCACCTAAAAGGACTGGTGCCTCAATGTTGTGTATAAGAGGGCTTGCATTACCCCTCAAAACCTTCTCCTTAGCAATGCCCCGGTGTTTAGAGGTGAAGCCGACTTTTGCGACTTGGTTTGTAAGCTGGCGTTGCCACATAGTTTGCCCGACAGTAATGCATGGCTATCTACGGAGGGAGTATGGTTACAGCACCACTGTATACTCATCTCCACACTACCCGCCCCTTTCCCGAGTCTTGCAATCTCTTGTTCACGCGCGGCGCCTCTCTGTCCCTGACATTGCGGAATGCCGCGGGCTCTTCGGCGGCCACCTGTGCGGTCTGCGCCGTGATCGGAGTAGCCGTGCTGTAATGAAATATCGTTGCCTCTACCCACCAATCGTGTCTGTCCTTTATTTATGACGAAGATGTCACCACGATCCATATAATTCAGCAAATTCGTAATACAGCTAAACCCCAACATAGCAAATCCCACCAGAATTGAAGCTTCGCTAGAACTCCCTCTGCGCAGAATGAAAGGGCTCTGAATTGCTGTTTTAGTGTACTTCCTATGTTCGCCCTCCACTTTTGTATGTTTCTACACATCCATTCTTACCATTCACTTATTTCCTACCCTTTTTGTATGTTGTACACTCCCGATGTACCCACACCACCACTGGAGGACGTCAGCGCTTTTAGAGAGCTCTTGGAATAAACAAAGCGACATAAAGATTTGCGATCACTTGAAGCATTGCCGGGGTTAATGACATTAACGCCATTCGGCATTAACGTCCTAGGAACTTTTCGAAGAGGGCCAATGCTTGCAACACAGCACCTTGTTGGCGAGCTTAATTTCCACAAGACTGGAAAAGAGTCTGAAAAACTCAACCCGTGGGTTCATAGTTTCATTTTTTTAAACGGTGACTTGATGAAGACGTTTCAAAATGCCTAGTTTCTGCTTGCTGCCTGTAAGGTAACTCAGCAGTCCACTCATGTGGACGCCCCCGTCTAGCGTGGGAACAGAAAAAAATGCTGCCGTGCTGTCTTCAGTGCTTTCAATGTGCAGCTTACACCTCCGCGCGCTGAATTTTTTACGGCATCTCTGGGGGACAGAGCGTGTGGGAGTGGAGTGCGTCGGGCTAACTTGTCCCCTCACGATGCGGGCCGTACCCACCGGATACTGGAGATCGCGGCGTGTGTGTACAGAGAAGACTAATTATCGCCGCGGTAATCCACCAGCGGGATGGACGAGCTTGAAGCAGGAATTGTGGCGGTTTTCGTGGAGTCATCTTTGATTGACCGTGGGAAGATTGCTATCCCACCCACACGGCCGACGCACGTTCTTGTCGCTGCTTGCTTGCTTGTAGGGCAACCTACCGGGATTCGGTCCGTGTACTGGGGCGGCGAATCGTTTGATTAATCTGAGTGACAGCGGTCTATGAGAACTCTGGGCCCTCTGTGCAGTTAGAGAAACTGCAGGGACGTCTCAGAGACGGAGAAACGTCAAAGCTGAACTTCGAAAAAAAAAAGCGTCCTTGTCCGAGCTTTTCGGCAAGGTCAATCCCAGAAGGATCTGGGGTCTCGTCCGAACTAGGATGATTGAAGGGTCACCGTAGCTAGAGATAGTCAGAGGCTTTGCATCGGAAGTTAAGAGCGCGATTTCGTGCCGGGAAAATATACGGGTACTGCGGAGGCAAAAGCGTGCGGGCCGAAGTCGCTCGCGGGGTTTATGTATACTTGGAGCATAAGAGAGTCAGAATCGGAGTTTCAGTCGTTCAAGTGATCTCTACGCACTTGGAGCTAGAGTGCGCAGTCTAAAGTTTTCATTTATTACTCATGCACCCTGTACACACAGTGTAAAATGTTGTTTTGTGTAAAATGTTGTAAAATGTAAAATGTTGTTGAATTTTTTCCCGCAGGACACTTCCCTGAAGTGTATTTCGACTAGCTAAAGAACGTACACGGGTTTATTTGGGATTAAGGCGGCTTCTTGGCTGGTACTGTATACGCGCCTTTCGTTTTCTTGGAGGTACGAACCAATCTTTACTATTTCCACTTGCCGTCCGTTGTATCTGGGCAGGTTCGCAGCTTGTTATTGTACCACTTTAGCATGTCCCGGCGTCGTGGCGGTCTCTTCGAGGGTCAGCTCCCCATGCAGCTGCATTTTCTCAGATAACTGGCGATCCTTGATGCCCACCATTATGCGGTGCCTGATCATTCGGTCATGCAATATTAAAACTCGCAACTTGGCCAGTAGGTGATTCTATGTTCGGAACTCTGCGACACCTTCCCATTCCAAATGATATCATCTGCAGAGTGTCCTTTTTCGTGCACGGCATTCCCTCGAATTACGAAGTGGTTCTCGAACGCCCGTAGAAAATCATTGTAGCTGTTTTTTGTTGCTCTGTTATTCTGCCCTGTATCCCATACAGACGTGTTAAGTTGTTCCATAGATCATTTCTGGGCGAGGTTACGCACGATGTGAAAATTTTGAAGGCATCGCTTCCATCGCAGCCACTCACTGGAATATGCGAAAATAAATTCCTCATGTGCTTGAATTAAAAGCAGGACAGCGAAGTTTCTTGCTCAGCTTGCGACCCGTCCATCGGTTTCTTCGTCGTAGGTGCAAACCTACGCTGCGGCCATAGAGTGTCCTCGGACGACGAGAAACGTACAACCGGCATGCTTGGCGTTTAGTGTTATCTCGTGGTTAATTATAAGTTCTCTCCCCATCCCGCGCCCTCGTAATTCTTTCGTCTGGCGGACCGGGCCATGTCTCGCCAGCTCCCGCCGTCGTTTCAGGCTTACCTCGCGTCTCAGCAATAAACGCACAGCACGCTGTTCACATCAGTTGCCATTAGCTGTTTTATAATAGAATCTTTTCTGCTCCCAGCTTGCTACTGAAAACACATCTCGCTTTCTCTTTAATCTTCTGCAAAAGTCACGAAATATGAGCAAATTAGACACGGAGAAATATTGATGCCAAGTGATTTTATTCAACGTCTACTCCTGAAATCCTTGGGTTGGACTCTGGAGACATCACTCTTCGCAAGAATGGGCCACTTCATGAAGCTCTTCGATCTGCTCAGCCTGTAGGTGGAGAGGAAGTCATAAATGCTTAATAACGTGTACTCCAGACTTGCTAACATTGGCTATTTGCATCTGCAATTCCGTTTCTGCCCTGTTCGCAACTCAGAAACGTCAGTGATGGCTTCAGTAGCTGCGCGTCTGCGCGTCCGTAAGGTCTGTATATCTGACGCGGGTCGTGAACTTAGCACTGGAGTTTAAATACAGCCTTCTCGTGAGCAAATCTAGAAGGGTGTGAAACACGAACAGAAAAAGTCACAAATGTGATATTGTGAAGGCCGCGACACCTGATGATAAAGAGCACGAGTAAACGACTCTGATACCCAAATACGACAAACAAAGCAAGGACTTACCGAAAAGTACTGTTCAAGGGCCTTTCCCTGTATGTGCCAAAAGAAAAAAAGCACAGATCAGCTCTGGTACCACTCGATAAAATGCAGACATTTCCTCGTAAAAAAATGCGGCATATCTGCTCAATTTGTTGCAACTGCAGCCCTTGCCATGTAAATGCGTCTCTTCTCTTTACGCCCACGTCTCACGCTCTTGCCCTCCTGTTTCGCTCCTCCCACAACAAACACATTGGACGTGTGCTTGAGTCAATTCAATTCTGCCACGTTCGACTGCTCGCGCCATCTACTGGGACCTGTCTTACTGTTGAACTTGGAACACTGCTACAAGGGGGCGCCGGGATCGCTTTTTTTATTTTGAGGTCAAAACATTTTTTTTCTCAGCGTATTTTTTTGTTTGCTATTGCAAACATCCCGCAGCCGTGCATTGTAATTAAAAGAACCATGCAAATATCGCGTATGTGTGAATGTTTTGCCTCAAAGATGCCTTAGGCTGTCTTTTTGCTCAACAATTTTGACAAGTATGAACACTGACACCAGATTTAGTAGTCTGGAAATATTTCGCATATAAAAGTCTCGTTCAAGAGTTCCTTTAAATTTTGGCAGGGCGACTGAATCGAGGGACAGACATACCGACAGACCGACCAAAATTGTCATGTTTAAGTAACCCAAGAATGACTATTATATTTAAAAAAATCGCAGGAACTTGTGACCAGGACATGATTTGGTCATGAAGCGCTGGGGTGTTTAATAATTTTCGAAGTAACGAGAACCGTTTCACTGAGAAATGATCTGTACGGTCTGCCTTCGACCAAGAGATCCACTGCCGTACGTGCACGATTCTAACGCGCACCCCTTTGTATGAAAATATGCGCTTAAAAATACTTGCGCGTTAGAATGGGACTGAAAACTCAATAAACCCCCAAATTTAGGGAAGCTTGCACTCACGCGCAAGACTTGAAGGACGAAGCTGTTGTCGATGAGCGTTGCTGGACACAGTTAAGTTTCAGTATCATTGTTTATTTTCATTGTTCCGGTGCTAGTAATCGTCGTCATATGCATCAAAAACGTCGTCTTCTTCACGGTGAGTGGTGGATGAAAAATCATCCTCAGAATTGTATACTTCTACCAGCTCTTCGTCATCGACTCGAGGCAGCGGTAGCGGGATCGGAAAATCGTCTCGGGAAGGATGGGCGCTCTCGTAGCCATATCTCCCATTATCCATAATGGCCTCTACAGAATGCGGTGGTCGCGGTGACCTGTCCCAATTAGGGTCTTTTCAACTTCAGGATTAGCGCTGAAGCATTTTTTTTTACATGCGTGGTAGTGCTTCAGCGCTAGAGGTTTTTTTTTTTGTTTTGTTTTTGCTAAAGCAACTGCGTGAGCTGGGGACTCGGCGCTCACCGCGAGGCACGTACTCACGACCACTCGCCATTTTATCGGTCCTCCGTGTTCCTGACAGGGTTTTTTTTGCTCAAGCCCTTGCGCGTGCCGAGGACGCTCGGCGGTCGCCGCGAGGCACGTGCTCACAAGCACTCGGAATTTTCTTGGTATTCTATCCTGCAACGACGAAATTACAGCTTGTACAACCGCTCCGCTGTTAAAATCGACACCCCGAGCTCCAAACGGAAATTAAGCAATTCAGTGAACAATGGCGACCCACATTGTCATCGAAATCAGCAAGCTGTCGCCCGCATCTGACGTTCAGGAATGGTAGACGAGCCCTACTGTGCATGCGCCAACTAGACATAAAAAAAAACAGAGAAAGCGATCTTGTACAGGAGATTTTGTACAGGAGATTTCATTTTCTGTAGGTCATCGTACACAAAATACAGTCGTGAACACCACATTGTTTTATGTATACCCAGTGGCCACTGTTGACGGCGAATTGACTTGTAACTTGAATATAATTTGTTTCATGCGCAAAAATACCAAAGAGCAAGGTTAAATAATTTACTTCTTTTTTGTTGTTGTTGCAAACACCACATTGTTTTTTTCTGTACGTGAACTTGTTTGCACTGGACTTGCCAATTTCGGCGCTCGTTGTTGTACTTTGGTATGCTGACCATGTGAAATAAGGATAATTTGTCGGTTCCATTTGAATGAACCTTTTGGCTGCCCTTGTGCACCAGCACAAAATATTTGGCCGAAGTTCAAACGCTGTGAAGTCACATAGTCTCTGTAGGGGTATGCACTTGCTGAAGATGTTTTTAATGCTTGTCTTTAAATTTGCGTGTTGTTTTTTGTTTAACAACTTAATGCCTTACGAGCTTTGCCAGTTGTCACTGACCCGCAATGATGTGAAAAGTCATGGTGCAAAAAGAGAAAGGATGTTGTGGTCACCTCGGCTCGGGAAAGGTGGGGTTGGGGTGGAGGGAACTCTTGATGCTCATGTCCAAAGTCTGAGAGGATGTCCGTAAAACCATTGATTGTGTGGGGTGTCTTCTCCTGATCTAAGCCTTCTTCGGAGATGGCCCAGAGGGTGTGTAATTACTAATCAGGCAGCGACAGGCGCTGCCTCATTGCTGTCGAGGGACTCGTGTCCAGTGGTCCAAACTATATAGGTGTCGGGAAGCTGCGCATTGGTCGTAAAGGAGCCATACAGACAAAACATAAGTTTGGTTCACTTGAAAGATGGCCTCGTTAAAGTCATACTCAACGTAAAGTTGCTCAAATAAGCTATGTAATTAAGGGAAAATGGAATGGCCACGCGGCTCTCTAGCTCATTTCCCGCACTAGAACCTATGCCGTAATATGCACAGCTGTGCGATTGGCTGAGCCGGGCAAAAGCGAACAGCATAGGCAGAGGTTGCACTACGAGCTCTTTTCGATTAAATGCAATGCATATTACTTTAACAGCAATAAGGATGGTGGGGTAAACATTGGAAGTTATAAAAGTACACGGAAACATTGAAGTACCGATGCGCACTACTGTTGGTACTGGGCACACTATGCTAGGTATAGCTGCACAGCAGTCTGGCGCTTTGGAATTCTCTCACACGACACAGGCCAATTGGCGTATGCGACATTGACTTGCTTGACCCTGTTTCTCGAACATACCAAATGTTCCACGAAACGATCACTACCTACCGCAACAAAAACAACCCAAGGGCAAATACCGTTAGAAACAAAGCAAAAGCAGACAGCATCCCTGCGCAGTGTGGTGGAGCCATCTATGAGGAATAACAGTAAAAAAGGCGTCCCACAGTATGTCGCAGAGTAATTAGTGCACTACCGTTCGCTGGAAAACATGACCTTGTTACATCATCGCAGACGTCACGAAATACACAATCGATTTGTCTGGAGAATCAAAATTTTAACTCAAATTCATTAGTTTCTCAATGAATAAAGCATCATCTGCTGCCGGAAAAGCGTCGGGCACTATCAAGCACCAAATCTTTCGAATAAAACTTGTATTTGGTCTGCATGGCCTCTTTGTGAATTTTGAGCACGAATGATGATGTGTGGCTCAGCTGGTAGTTGCAGCGTGCGACTTGCAAGTCCGTGATGCCTGTGCGGTAATCGCATATTGGTGTGGCTGCTTGGGCTATGGCAATTTCTTCAGAAGTGTTTGTAGGTGTGGTGCATATCGTAGCGGGTATGAGTTGGGTTCCCTGGTGGTCCACCACCGTGACTGCCGGGGCGGGTTTGCAGGTGTAGCGTGCGGCGTCCGTGTAGCGCGTCGTAGAATTCCCTACTGCTTCGAGATTAGCAACCGCATCAACCCGTGCTTTCCGGCATGCTTTATTGCAATGGGGTGCTTTTTTCGAGGTACGGGAGCTGCACAATTGTGTTGACGAATGTGGAAGGGGACACGTTGTAGCTGTTCTTTGGGCGGTACTGGATATCCGTGTACTCCCAGTTGGACCAACTTGCATGTTGGTGTTGAGAGAGCACCGTGCGGTGTGTGGGAATATTGATTTCGCCCACCACAATATTTGGTGCCCGCTTGTGCTTCCGTTATCAGTCTTCGTCGTGTGCCGCTTAATCCTACACAGCGACAAAGGTTGGTAACCGTAGCGGGACCCAGCACTAAATGCAGCTGTAGGCCAAATTACCCTACTGAAATGCTATTTCCATAACAACGTTGGACACAAATTCTTGTAACTTATTCCTATTGTGGCTACACAGTCCGTCACAATGATGCACAGCATGTACTATTATGAGCAATATGAAAGGGAACACGGGAACGCGTCGCAAACAGCCTCGAAACAGACTCGGAACGATACGCGGATGGCGCTGTGAAAATTAAAGGGGGAAGGATGGCGTTCTTCCCCTAACTGTTGGCACTCCCACCACGCTGGCATTTCTGCAAACCAGCAGCTTACGTCATTTTGTGGATAATATGGTATCGCTGATAAGACGCAGGGCGGGGATGGGAACAGTTGTTAGAACAGCGTCCCCCTTTCCACTTTGTTTCCGACGGCGGCCGCTGCGTATCACGCATAGCTGGGTCTGAGGGTGTTTTCTATGCGTTCCTCTGTTCCCTTTCATATTGCTCATAATAGTACTGAAAGTCACGTGCTTTGTTGTTCGTATTTCAATGTATCTTGATGGCCCATAGAACAGACAAGGCACTGCCCTAACAGGCGGTGGTGGGAGCATGCCGCATTGCTGACGACTGGAACAGAAATCAATTTGATGGTCCACTCCAAGACTCAATGCACACCAGGCGGCTGAATGCCAGAATTTGATATGACGAGAATGCTGAAATTGTATTGCACAAAGCAGGGACGAGAAATCTTTGAGGCCTATGTGATTAATATGGGAGACAGAGGCATTATAGGTTACTGAATGATTAGTGTGAAGTGTGCAGCAGCTGTAATTGCTTTTTACACGTGGTGTTAAACCAGTGCCACCTGAGGCTTTTGTGTGCTTTGTAATCACTCTCAGAGGGAAATGAAGCTTCCTTGATAGTGCGCCTCTTTCCTGCCTCTATCCTTTCCTTGAGTCATGCTTGGCATTTACGCAAAATTTCCACGATGAAGTCCCAACTAGCCTGCATAGCCGCCTTCACTCAGTTCACTGTGGTGATGCATATTCAAGCCCAAAACCCTGGGGCGTCTGATGTTAACGACTCATAAGAAACCCCTGATGCCCACCACACTCACCACTACCACCTCCACAACCTTACAAAAACCTAGATGCAAGCATAGCCTTGACAGATTCCACCATCACCACCACTGACTCCCAGCAAGCATGTTTCCTCTATAAAAACGGACGTATCACACCTCAAATAGAGTACAACGCATACAAAAACTAGCGATCATCTATATCATCTGGGCATTACGCCTCGCTAAGCTATGAGGGAATGAGGCGGCACGCACTGCTGCTTACAAATTTACTACCGAGGGATTCCTAGAAAGCATAAAAGACCCACCGGATTCCCTCACAAACCTTTAAGTACAAAGACGTTCTACAGATGCCTGCAAGCACACACATACTACAACACAACACATCGTATAATCCAGCACATGCCCCTACGAATGCCCATCCGGTAAAGGAAGGAAGGAGATAAGACACGGAAGACAAAGAGGTTAACCATCCAATCAACTCCACTCAACGCTTACCAATGATTTCAAATAAACGCGTTTAACTTACATAATAAACATCTTACGGCATTTTTAACTTTCACTGATGACATTATTTCTATAGATTTATTACACACTTATACTCAAGCGACCAGGCAGTATATTTGAAGGCGTCTGAATATTCGCAACTTCGAATACTTCACGACTAGTTTTTGGTATTCTGTTTGCAGCACTGTTTCAAATATTTGAAATTTACAAATAGTAGAAAAGAAATGTTTGCTCTGACGCAAGACTTGCAAACTTTCAAGCTTCACTGCATGGTGAAACTTACGGGTTGGTTTCTCCGCCTGACACCGAAGGCGTGCCAAAAGCCTGATGTAGAAGCCTTGCACCAAACAAGTGTTCGCTAACTGTGGTGTATGTTAGGTCAACTGCAACACTACGAGAGCAAAGTTTATAATCTAAAAATAGGTGTCCTGTGAATTTGACGGCACGAGGGAGAAATCAAGCGTCATTGTTGGCTTGTTGGTAAGGTCTTACCAACAATTGGCATGCCCAGCCTCCTTTCAATTACAGGGGAGGGGGGGGCACTGCTGCCAGTCATATTAAATATACTTTAATGTACTTACTGTATTCACAGTATTTTGAAGAACCCGAATTTCTCCTTGGCAATGTGTGCGAAATTCTTGTTTCACTGCGTTGCACGTCTTTATTTGTTATTTTCTCTGTTACATTAAATTTAAATAAGACGAATGCTGCCTCAATTTCGGCCAGCGTCGAGCCGTAAAAAAAGAAAAACAATAAAGAAACACATGGTATCATTACGACTGCGTCGTTTAAATGCAAAGTAATCATCTTGGAAGAAATGGAATGGAGCTGGGAGTCGTCCCGGGCATGATAGATTGATTGATTGTAGGCTTTAACACGCCGACGCAACGCAGGCGATGAGGCGCGCCGTAGTGGAGGGCTCCGGAATAATTTTGACCACCTGGGAATCGTTACGTGCGCCGAAATCTTGTACACACGGGCGTTTTTGCTTTTCGCCTCATCAGGAAAGCGGCAGCCACGGCCGAAAATCGAACCCGCGTCCTCGTGCTCAGCAGCACTCGTCCCACGCATGAGGTGTCCCGGATTCATGTGTTCGTGATTGGTGAAAAAAAAAGGTACCGCATTTTTTAATGCGAAGCTTTATGGAAGGGGTTTAGTGGCCCAAAGCATGGTCGATTTCCTGTACTTGCGGGTTACATCAAGCTGTTTGCCAATATACACTCAATGTATCATGCCATGTTGAGGCGTTCGTTTATGGCAATATTTCGTGTGCGTGATAGAATCGGCGCCAAGTTATTTTTGTGGTTTCCAGGGCACGTTACACTCGTGCAAATAGGGTATTTCGTCGCTCACCGCTGATGCACTGTCTTGTTCTTGCTCTGTGACTGCAACTAACTTCTGGCGGGACGACGCCACTGGAACTGGGTGCGATGTCCTAAACACAGGTGACATTACTTCGTTCGCAATATCACTAATGGCCTTCCTTTGTCATTTGACGTCAGTTCAGGTCATGGCGTCACGTCTGCCGTGAACGGTTTGCAGCACCCCCCCCCCCCCCCCGGCCGTAACGAACACTGAACTATCGACCTCGAAACGTTCTAGCTGCAGTGGTTTCTTTATCTTCACTTCTTCTTGGTAGCTGGCGGACAGGCCGCAGGGTGATGTGGTTTACGGAAGGGCGGCCAGAGAGGGATGTAGATTGCGGAGTCGTTTACGATATATGACATTGCGGGCTTCGTCTAATTATAGCATTTTCAATAAAATTCGGTACCTATGCAGCTGTGCAAGTTACCGTATTTACCCGATTCTAACGCGCCCCCGATTATAACGCGCACCCGATTTTCCTGGCAAAAAAACGAAAAAGACATGCACCTCTGATTGTAACGTGCACGGTACTTTGTGACCCAGACAAACGAATGCGAGAGAAATGGGCGATTTATTTCCCGAAGTAATCTCACTTATCTCACTCCTCGTCGCTCTCGGCTGACCACAACATCTCGGCCTCGGTGCCTTCAAGCGCGTTCGCGATGCCACACTTCTGAACGAACGTTCAACCATGGTCTATGGGATCGTGGCCCACGCCTCGCACGCCCGTCCCGAGAGCTTCTCCAGAGGTGCACGCTTCAGCCGACCGCTCGTTTTGAACGCGTGGGAGCCGCTGCTGCCATTGCTGTTATCAAGCGCGCAAGAGAAACGATTTGACGATTTGTGTGAGCTCCGATAGAAAAGCCTAGGCGCCTAGGCTTGCTGCGTCCGAAAAATCGTTGCTAAAAGCTTTGGCGCCATCTTGAGATGGCGATGGCGATGGGTGGGACGAAATTTCCGCTGTTTCGGCCGTTTCGGTTTTGTATCCGATTCTAACGCGCATGCGGTTTTCGGCCTATTCTTTCGGAAAAAACGTGCGCGTTAGAATCGGGTAAATACGGTAGAACGATCAGGTCGTTTGCAAATGGGCCAGCATCTGTCTTAAAGGGGTCCTGAAAGGCGTTTTGAGCACATTAGACGAACGAGCACAGTCGTTCGGTTGGGTGGTCAACGTCATCTGTGCCAAGTATAACTTTTTTTTTACGTGTGACGGAAAGCACACACTTTCGTTGCAAAGTTTGTAACCCCTTTCTCACTCTTACCTGTGTGTTTTTCGAAACTGCCTCTTAAACGCATTTACGTCATTGATTCTCCGGTGGGCGTCACGAAGCAGATATCCTTTTCTTTTTTTTTTTCTCGGCTTTTTTTCGGACGGCTTTTTTCTCGCTCTTCCGTCGAAGAGAAGCATCGTCTGCTCAGCGTCGGAGGGTTGCAGCTGCTCCTCTGGTTAATTAGCGCTTCCTGCAGCCCGCTCACGTGCTATCGTGTTGGTCTATATAATTTACCTTTTTTACTCTATTACCCGCTTGCAAAACACGCGTGCACCCTGCTTGAGTGCGCCGCTGCTTGGCTCTGTGCCTGTACGCCGTTCATCGCGACTGATTAAAGGTACCCAGCAGCGCATTTTTCAATTCTTTTAAAATCTTAAATGCTTGCAGAACGTAGTCAACCAACTCCTCCAGTACTTACATTGGGTCGTCGCAAAGTACCTCAGCCAAAAATTACATCTCTGTGCCCATAAGATAACTTGGAAACTTGCTCAAAAGCGTTTTCTCTCTTTCCCGGTGTTAGCCTTCTTCGACCGCTAGAATTACGTCATTACAGCGGTGTAATGTTCATTGGCCGGCTTTTCTTCAGCTGCCGCTATCAACGCATTCGATAGCCACATTAAAAAAAATGCCACAAAAGCAAAGCAGGAACGGAAGGCGTATCTGAATGATTGATTGCATCGTTTATCGCGCCGACGCTACACAGGCGATGAGGCGCACCATAGTGGAGGGCTCTGGTTTAATTTTGACCGCCTGAGGATCTTTAACGTGCGCCGAAATCTAGAAATCAGCGACGTTTTTTGCTTTTCGCCTCCAACGGAAAAGCGACCGCCGCGGCCGGGAGTCGAACCGGAAGGCGTATCTGCTGCGACGAGCAAATCACGCAGTGCCGCTATGTACTGGCGCTAACTACAGCTTTCGCAGTGCTTCCAAACGCTAACTAACGAGTGAAAGCGCTTATGAATGTGAAAGGGAAAGTGAAAGCGGTTGCAGAACTGGCACGTTTTGTGCACGGGTTCTCTGCCGCTTTAACATGTCCTTTTGACATGCCGCCGGCAGGAATTACCGCAACACCGCAAAACAGGGCCCCACATCAGCGGGGGCGACATGTGACGCGCCGCTTTTCGGATAACAGTGAGCGCGCTGCGCGAAAGAGAACAAAACACATACAATCCTCCCCGTGCCGCTGATGAAGCATTCGTAACCGGTGCACTCGTGATCACTTCTCCACCGCTTGAAACTGCCTTTCTGAACCACCTAAAAATGCAATCAGCGGAGAAAAACCAAGCCAACGTGCAAAACCACAAATGGTTGGAGACATCTCTTCTGAGGAGCGAAGCAGCATGTGAGAGAACGGTCGCGCCCCGTCAACAGCGAGGAGAAGGCTGAAAAGAGGAGCAAGCGCGCCTTGGCTACAGTGTGCCGTTTTCGATTTGCAATTTCTCGGCTCATACTCATCGCTTTGACAAAATTCTTGAAGGAGGTGATTACTAATGAATTCCTTTATTTGGTTAAATGTATATCTATGTATCGGCGAAGGGTATTTCAGGACCCCATAAAAAGGCTTCCGCGCGCCTCCTGCCGCTTTAAATCGCTGCTTTCTTTTGAGGCCATGGATGGAGTCATGAACTAAACCTTAAAAAGGTCCCGTAAGTCTTCACAGCCAAGGCACTATGTAACTGCGCTGAGTGGTCAGATCCGACGCGTGTGACTATACAAAGCTGCGAGGTATTGGGCCGAATACCTGGCCAGTAAATGACATCTGGCCGTCGTAATTGTCGTCTCATGTCGTCACGGTACTAATACAAGTGCGGCACGCACACACACAGCTGGCTGGCGCCGCATCTTTTCAAAGTGCTACGAGTTGTGCCGCGCCTCCGCCAGATGGCGCCACGGGTCCCGCGACCGAGAGAAGACGCAATGAAACATCCCCCTCGCGAGGGGCACGATCAAATGCAGAGCATTTCCGGGGGCACACGACGTTAAGTAGTTTGCGTTACGTTAATGTTGTTGCATTTGTGGCAACTGCTGACGAGAGAGCGCTCGTCAGCAGTAATTTGAATGAGTCAACGATATAAGGCGCGTTCGTAGCGTCCCATTCTGTGTCGGCTTTGTGGCGCAGTGGGTAGAGCACCATGTACATTGCGTTCCGCCCGCAGGGTCGAGGGATCGAAACCGGGCGCCGGATAGTATTGTTTTTATATAGTAGGGAGGGGTGCGACGGTGCGGACTACGGACGTCAACGCGGGTGACAACGTGAGTTACTGAAATGCTCTGCATTTAAAAGGTCCCGTAAGTCTTCACAGCCAAGGCACTATGTAACTGCGCTGAGTGGTCAGATCCGACGCGTGTGACTATACAAAGCTGCGAGGTATTGGGCCTAATACCTTGCCAGTAAATGACATCTGGCCAGGTTCAAATTTTTAGGGGCGAAGCCACTCAGGGGCTGGGGCTGTTGGCGTCTCCTGTCGTCGTCGTCGTCGTAATTGTCGTCTCATGTCGTCACGGTACTAATACAAGTGCGGCACGCACACACACAGCTGGCTGGCGCCGCATCTTTTCAAAGTGCTACGAGTTGTGCCGCGCCTCCGCCAGATGGCGCCACGGGTCCCGCGACCGAGAGAAGACGCAGTGAAACATCCCCCTCGCGAGGGGCACGATCAAATGCAGTGCATTTCCGGGGGCGCACGACGTTAAGTAGTTTGCGTTACGTTAATGTTGTTGCACTTGTGGCAACTGCTGACGAGAGAGCGCTCATCAGCAGTAATTTGAATGAGTCAACGATATAAGGCGCGTTCTTAGCGTCCCATTCTGTGTCGGCTTTGTGGCGCAGTGGATAGAGCACCATGTACATTGCGTTCCGCCCGCAGGGTCGAGGGATCGAAACCGGGCGCCGGATAGTATTTTTTTTATATAGTAGGGAGGGCTGCGACGGTGCGGACTACGGACGTCAACGCGGGTGACATCGTGAGTTACTGAAATGCCCTGCATTTAAAAAAACCAGTAAACTCGTTTACGCCGCGCGCTATAGAGCTTCGTGCCTCAAAGACAAGAGACTTTTCCAGCAAAGTTGTATACCTCTACCTCCCAACGGTTTCATCTCCGTTGGCATAAATGCCAAGGCGCCAAGAATACACTAATACACTGCATGCTTTGCCACTCCCCAGGTTTCACGTTAGTGGAGATGGCCCGGGATTTTTGTGTGTTTGCAAGAGTCACAGTAACTTACCAGTGGACCAAACAAAACTGCGTCCGTTAGGTAGATTTTTAAAGCAGTTATGTTATGCAACTTAACTACTTCCATGTAGATTTTGGAAGCAGTTGCTGTTATAGAACTAGTTTTAGCATCGAGTAACACTGTATTTTTTAAACTTTAGTCCAGTGTTTACTTAACTCATTGTGACATATCAATTGTAATTAATAAACGAGGGAGCACTCGTATCAACAGATAAGCGCAGAAGCTTCTTCTAGGGAATTAAAAGAATCTAACGCGAAATGCCGAAACCTTAAAAAAGTGCAACACTTGAAAAAAAAGCGACATAAACGGAGGGAACACAGGACGAGCGCTCGTCCTGTGTTCGGTGTGTTTCTGTAGCTTTTTTTGTTTTTTCAAGTGTTGTGCTTTTTGAAGGTTTCGACATGCAATTTAACCAACTAGCCCAACAAGCCACTCTGCTGCGAAATGCCGCGAGGAGATCGTGCGTCACGTACAATGTCTCCCGTATCGCACAGCTTCCGGTACAGGCATGCGTCGTGGAGGCAGTTCACTGCATTCCTAGCGGTGAGCAGTCCGATCTGCAGCTGCAAGCGCAAGAAAAGATATTAAGACTACATGCGACATTTATGTCAAGTGAAGCAAGGGTCTCACACTGCTTTCAGATGGGGTGATCTCCTCGTAATTCCTTGAAGGCTATCCCTGCACTCCGTACCACGATCCGTCAATAAATAAAAAAGCGACCCAATAAATGTGTAAATTACTGACACACTTTCCCACTGCTGCTCTAAGACAGTAAAACTTTTGGTCGCTCACGCACCCAGTGAAACCTTAGGTAATGAAATGACAACGGAGAATTGCTCCCGTCTTCCCAAATACACCTTATGCTTATCTTTACGCTACTTGTCCTTTTAGCTCCTTACTGTTTTGTAGAGAACAAACTTGTATTTAAGATCGGTATAAGACATGGGACGATTGTCCAAGCGTTCAAAACACAGCTAATGACATAATTTATGTCATTCAATTAGAGAAAATTGACAGTTTCGGCAGATCAATCCCTCTTTGCTTTAGCGCACCCCCGGAGATGATACTCCCTCCGAGATGGCTGACCAAATCCTAATAAAAGGGTTAATCAGATAGATATTTATGTTAATAATCCTTCGCATTCTGTCGCTCAAACAGTAAAAATAAAACTTTTGCGCGTGAGCGTATAGGCCCCCACTCTTAGATTCACGCCGCCGGTGTATGAAGCTTGACATCCTTGGGTATGTGTCACCAGAAATTGAATATGCTGTGGTTTCGGGACACCGGCATGCGTTAACGGCAGCGGTGACCGGCGGCATAGAAAAATTGTTGACAGGAAACGTCGTTCTGTCGGAGTGCGAAGCCTCTCACTCGATCGAGCTTATAGAGTTAAAGAAGGTCGTGACAGCATGAAAACGCTGTCCCGTCTCGGCTGTGTGCAGGTGGGGGACGAAGGTTGCCACAGCGTCCAGAGTAAGGTCGGTGGCGCAGCCGTCGCGGTGGAATAATGTGCGTAGTTTGGCTGTTTTGAAGCGGCATAAAATTAAGAGAAATAACCAGAGACACAAAAACATAAACAGTTAGAGACCAATTACGGCAGAAATTAAGTCAGCCCGCTTTCGCGGAGTACGGATTCACTGCGTAGAACGAGCCTCTCATTTTTAATCTTTCAGATTACAGAGACGTTTTACGTACCCCCATCGATGCATTCTTCTCGATGCACTGAGACACTAGGCGTAGCCTGGTGTCGCTGTATCCTGAAAAAAGAAGGACCATTCATACTTTCACAATTACGACATGCAGGGGGCAGACGTCCGTCGATGCCGCCATTAATAAGACAAGATAATAAGAGAGGTGTAGATACAGCACATGTTACAAATTTAATTTAAATTATTTTAAATTAATGTAATTTTTGAAAACACGCACACACTTCTTATGACGCAATATAGGTCATTATCCGGCTTCGCTCTTTATTCTAGAACAACTTTATTTTCACAAACCAGGTCATCCGAACACGTAGGTTAGCAATGCGTCTGGCGATATGCGCTGGCGGCATCGACAAGATTACACGACCGCACAGTGACAGTGAACATCGGGCCGTAAGTTACGACGCGTGTTAGCAAAGATAGCGTTCGAAATTCTTTGTTCGTCTAATGACGCTGGCAGCGCCTTTTCATATTCATGGCAAGGCGGCAGCCGTTAATTTCTTGTGTGGAACTGTATGCGTCATTGCCGCACGCCTATGTCAACTGCGGACGTAAACGCTGCGTGTATGCATAAGATACGGTTGCGCCGACCATCGCGATAGAAGGCCTGTTAGTCTCCATTCAAATCATCGGTGGTCATCGGAGGATGTCATCGGCGGAGCGGCGGCGGAACGCCTGAGCGGGGCGGCGCAGTTACCGCGTTTATATGCAGCGGAATGAGAGAGAGCAGCGCATAGCAGCGCATGCGCATGTGTCAACCGAGCGCAAGCTGCGCGCTAACCCGCACCCACGCACAGCTGGCACGGCGACGGAGCGAGCGCCGGCGAGCGCTAACACGCAGATGGCGCTGCGGTGAGAGCGGCGCGAGCGCGCAGCTGGCGCGGCGATGAGAATGGGGGAAGGATGCGGACTACGCCGGACGACGCCGGAGGGACAAGGCGAGTGAAAGAGATGCGTCGCATCTAATAAGCCGTCGTCACATATGTGGCGGTGTGCGATTACCCCGCCGCTCATTGCGGCCGCGCACGGTGATTTAGATTCCACGCGTGTCTCGTGATTGCGCGCAGAGCTTGACATGTTAGAAGACAGGTGTCGCGGCGAAGGGAAACAAAGATTCAAACGAACACCTTCATACATAAATCTCGCTGGGCGAAGATTTTCCAACAACAGCACCCCGACTACACAGAAGACTGCAGGCTATGCGGAGAGACTGCTACCCTCTTCCATGCCACGTGGGCCTGCCCACACCTCTGGGCAGGGGCCCAACACCAAAAGAACCTGCCACTAATTTCCCATGAATCATGGGAGGCCGCCCTCGTCAGCCCCGACTTACAGATCCAAAAGGACCTAATCATTGATTGATTGTGGGGTTTAACGCGCCGACGCAACGCAGGCGATGAGGCGCGCCGTAGTGGAGGGCTCCGGATTAATTTTGACCACCTGGGGATCTTTAACGTGCGCCGAAATCTCGTACACACGGGCGTTTTTGCTTTTCGCCTCCATCAGAAAAGCTGCAGCCGCGGCCGGGCATCGAACCCGCGACCTCGTGCTCAGCAGCGCAACGCCTTAGCCACTGAGCCACCGCGGCGGGTGAAAGGACCTAATCAGCCGGGCAGAAGCCACTGGAGCCCTGGACAAAGGGTTCCACCTATGATTCTTCCATTCTTTTCCCCCCTTCCCCCTTTCCTCCATCTTTACTTCATTAAAGTTTATTCAGTCAGTCAGCCGCTGCGAAGAGCGAGCAAGGGGAGAGCAACGTACAAAGGTACAAAGGCACAACGACGAGAGGAACGCGAAAAAGGAGGAGAGCAAAGAGAAAGCTGGCCACCCGGTGGCGCGGAAACATTATCGTCCCTTGCAAATGTTCTTTCCTGGGCCATAGACGGCGCTCCTCTCTATCTTACTCCGTGGTTCTGACGCTGGCCTTATTCGGTCATCCGAAACTGCGCTGCTGTCATTCCTGATCGCCAGGGGTGCTTGCAATGCTTTATGCCAGCATTTCATTGCCACACCCTAAAGAAAACTCAGTCTTTAGCGGCGTGTGCTTTCCGTTTCGTCAGAGATGCCGCCACTTTCAATCTCTGTGACTTCCGTGGTTTGCGAATCACTCGGTGGCGAGTTCGTTGTGCTGTGACGTTAACGCTGTGGGGTCGATTTGGCAAACGCTGCCAAAATCATGCTTACTTCAAGGGAACAAAGAGAAAAAAAATAAGGGACCTTTTCCATTCCAGGAACAGTGCTAGTAGCGGCGAATACAAAAATCTACATTGGTGGCTCTTTTGAATACCATTGCAGGAGGTGCTCTTAGCTATCATCGCGGGGCGTGCCCGCGGTGATAGCCAAGAGACTTGCTTTTCATGCACATGGTGCTCCGCTTTTTAAAGCGAAGCTTTAGTGTTCTGACTTATGGCGTCTGTAACGCCAAAACACCGAAGCGAAAGAGAAAAAAAAATTCCCGCGCCTTCCCGCGAGGGGAACACGAGTAAATGCAGAGCATTGGGGGTCGTTAACGCCGCGTAAAGTCGCGTTAGGGTGGGTAGTTGGGTCGTAGTTGCGTTGGTGTTGGTGTGGCGTAAAGAGAGGAGAGTAAAATCGCGTTAGGGTGGAGCGAGCGTCAACCAAGGAAGGAAGGAGCAACGCAGTGACTGAAGCACGAGCGACCGCTAGCCGATTTGCAGCGCGCGCAGTAGGGGGAGAGCAGTACGGGGGGGAGAGCGCGCATGCGCAAGCAGCGGGTGCCCTTCCACGTCCCACCGCGCTGCTATCACGGACCTGTTACGCCGAGGCCGCGACGGAGCGAACGGGCTGACTACGACGCATGCGCGCGCCAGCTGCTGTTGAGAGAGAGGAGGGAAGGAGAGGCGCACCTGCTGCGGACGCGGAACTGTTGACACCGTCCGACGCAGGAACAGGCGAGGCTAAGAAATGCTCTGCATTTAAAACGCTTCTGGTGGCCGGAATCGAACCTGGATCCCTCGAATTATGAAGCCGGCGTCTATCGGATTGCTACGCTTCTTTTTTTGTTTGTTTTCCACGTGGTATTTATTGCATTACATGTCAATGTAGGAAACGATGTTTACAACACATATTTACCACTACGTACACATACAAAGGAGTTGATTACAAGGTGAAAAACAAAACTAAACACAATGAAGAATTATGCACACTTCGTTTAAAACAGGGGCAAGAGTGAACAACTAATAAGGAGGAGATACAAGTCAGGGCGGAAATCATTTTGGTCATAGACGTCTTTACGATTAATGATCATTTGGCATAAGTGTGATATGGAAGAAACCATTGGCTCAACGTGTCTATTCAGCATTCGCGTTTTGCATAAACTATGCGGATAGATTAGAAAAAAACAATAATATCGTCCATCCTCGCCTGCGGGTGATACGACGCGGTTGAAACAGTTTCGGAACCTTAGGTGACAGCCGAAGAATCCACCACGAGCAACCTTCGCGTTCAATCATCGTCGTCGTTCGACGGAAGGATGAAAATTTTTATAACTTCATGCTCAAAGATCGCTCTTTCCGTACGCTGTGGGTGAAGTTTAGCGCGTTTGCCAATAAAAATTACCTGCAGTGCAATGACTTGGCGCTTTGGCAGTGAACACCGAATTCAGTCCACAGTCTGTTTGAAGCTAGTGCCGATGTGGCCACGGGAACCACGAGAGGCGGCAGTTCTGATAAAAGCGAGCCACCAAAAGCAATGGCGGCACCTCCAAGCGCATGGGCAGATAAAGGTCGTGTAAAAGGTCCAGTGCATGCGGGTATTGCAATTGCCTTCACTATACAAAATATAGGCTATCAACAAAGTTCAAAAAGTTAACCTGACTGGTTACTAGTTTCTTCAACACAAATTGTCTTCATTACGCAGGGAAACCAAACTAAGCAAATCATCTTAAAGTCCCTGCCTCAGACGTGCGTGATCGGTTATATATTGCAAAAATTCGTAAAGAAATGAATCACTTGGGATGACAGCTTAAACAAAGAGTTGTAATTCATTCATGGTACCAATTCATATCCTAAATAATTGTTTTGTAACGGGCGAAGTTCGCGCTCATGTGGATTACATCGGCCGTGCGCCGAGGTTCAGACACATACAAACGGCCAACGTATCTTGGTGGCTCGCGATGGTCTTTCCGTTATCTTTCCGATGCTTCTCAAGGCTGGCTGCCATTATACTACGATTAACACAAGCCAGACTGACTTTTAAGCTCCTTCCAAATGTTCTCAATCACGTTCATGTCAGCGCCTTTGTGAATTCATTAAAATAATCGCGGAAACTCCACGCCAACCAAGGCTTTCAGTGGAGCTTGGGATAGCCTGCAACAGTAAGGTAACACCATCTGTTAACATAATATGTTCACTTTTCTTGACCCTTGAAACAAAGTCAATTTATTTGAAAACTCTGTTGTTTATCGGCTCACATGCTTAGTCCCGTATTCTAAATTCTCACCCCCGTTTCTATTCCAAGTGCAATGGAGCCAATAGCCGCATAAAATTTCACAATTTTCAGGGTGTGGAAAAAAATAATAAAAATAACAAAAAGGTCCTGCGAACTTCACGTCGCATTATGACTGCTGATACTGCCCCTGGAGAGATGTGTTCTTTGCTGTGAATTTGCGATTATAGGTGAAACTGACTGTAAAGGGCTCTGCAACACTTTTTAGACTTTTTTAGAAATCTGAAATGCTTTCGGGCCGTACTCAACCCACACATCCGGTACTTCGATTGGGGGGTCGCAAAGTACTTAGCCGAAAATTACTGCTCGAAAATTTAAAACTTGCTCGAAGATTTTTCTATCTTTCCCGGTCTGGGCGTTGTTAAACGGCTGGAATTACGTCATTACAGCGCTTTAGCGGCTATTGGCTGGCTCTTCTTCAGTTGCAGCAATGAACGCAATCGATAGCCAACTTCAAGAAGAAAGACACGAAAGCAAAGCGCAAACGGAAGGCGGATCTGCTTCGACGAGGAAATTACGCAGTGGCGCTCCGTGGTGGCGATAACTACAGCTTCGTCAAAGCTTCCCGACGCGAAGGAAAAAGTGAAAGCGTTTAGCGAAAATGTTGCAGAGTCCCTTTGAAGGGACTCTGCAACTTCCGATAAATGCGCTTGCTGGGTTTATGCGACTTTATTCACTAGAAAAATCAATTCAAATATGCTGTCCTCCTCTCTGAATGCTCACCCATTTTCTGTGGCGTTTCGTATGACGTCACAAAAAGGTGGCTTGGCTTGACTGCGCTACTGCACGGCTCGCCGATCCTCCGACAGAGCCAGTCGAACCAGTGTTTAGTCCGCCAGCTGCCGACGGGTCGTCGCAATCGTTCGCTCAGTTGAAACTAAGCCATAATACACTTGTGAATGGAAGAATGGGCCTTTAGTTTGTTAGTTTTTACACCGTGTCAAGCTCTAAGTACAGGTCACTCCACACAAGCGCTGCACAAGTGCACATGCGACGCTTCGCTGACTGGTACTCTAGTAAGAAAATCTAAGGCCATTTGAAGGCGTGAGAAGAGTCAGCGAAGTTAATAAAAGAACTAAGGAAGTAAAATCAACCGAAACTTTTACCGTGCAGCGTAGAACTAGGGTGCAGGAAGCGCTTTTTTGTGGTGGGTGAACAAGCACAGCGGTCAGCAGCACGACCACACATCTGCGAACGCTTTTCCATCTAAGAAATGCAATTGCTAGACGTGAGATATTGTGGGAATTTGGGGGACGCTTACTGCGCGAGCGCTATACAAGAAATTGTCATCTAAGCTTCTTAAAATGCTAAAACCAAATAAAAATGTAAACTGGTTTTACATTATATACCTTATATATCCGACCTCGGCAGCACTGGTTCTAGGCCGAGTGGTCTGGGGCAATAGGTAGGCTGCTTTGCAACTCAAAAGTTCGAATCCCCGTTAGTGCATGCTTTTTTTCTTTGAATTTGATTTTTTGTTTTGTTTTGGGGCGATGTTTTCTGTACTTAATTCACCATTTTTGCACTGTAACGTTGCTTGCTCCACGAGCGAGTTCGCAGAACGCGTGCAGACTGACACTGACGCGCTAGCGAGTTCTCGTTCGCGTGCTGTTGCCATAAGCACCGACTGCTTGCGGGCAGTGGGCACAGGCTAGAATCAACAGACCCTTGGCATGTTGCGAACACGCTTTTTACGATACAGGCATGAGTGAGGCAAGCTCCAAAGATGGGGAAAAGCGCATCGCATTTGAACGCCTGCGGTGAAGCGGAGGGCGTTCATCCACGGCGTACGCCTCGGCTAGTGATTGCTACGATTCCAAGCCGTCCTGGTAGACTTATCAGACAAATTTTACTGCCGACAGCATGGCAGAAGCGCGGTATGCCGATTACTGAGATATCGAGAATGCCCATCCAACGTCGGATGCTAATCATGTTGCTTCAGAACCGAAACCGAAACTTGTTTGAATGCTAATCTTGGACATCGTGATCACGTAGCACCTTTTACTGACGTCACTGCTGTTAGTTGGAGCTGCCGCCGCAAACAGCGCATGGTAGTTTTTCTTCGTTAAGGCTTTATAAAGTAAATACCGTCTTATCGCCCGGATAAACGATGAAAAGTGTGCGTGCGTGTGCGTGCACGCGCGCTCGCGCGCGCGCGTGTGTGTGCGTGTGCGTGTGCGTGTGCGTGTGCGTGTGTGCGTGCGTGTGTGCGTGCGTGCGTGCGTGCGTGCGTGCGTGTGTGTGTGTGTGTGTGTGAGCGTGGGCGTGCGTGCGTGCGTGCGTGCGTGCCAGTCTACGCAGTGCAAGCAAAAACGGGAGCTTGACAAATTCCCTTCAGTGCCCCTTTAAGAAGACGCCATGTATAGGGGTTAGAATTATCTAATTTTTTTTCTCGCCAGAGGATAGATCAGGCGGGAGGGGCGGTACGGTTAAGTCGTGAAAGGAAACTAGACCCTCCCCAGCAGGTCGAGCCCGCGGTAGGAATAGAGGCTGGGCCACGCCCGTGCAGTTGTTCTTCTGGCGTATTCAAAGACCACCTCGTTCCTCTCGAGGCCGGAATATGCGGGCTTCCTGGACAGACGGACTGACTTTTTAAAGGTCCAGAAAACCTCCCAGTCAAAATTATGAGCGGCGGTTGTGAGATACGTCCAGTGGTGAAGTTCAAGCTCTATTTGTGACCCCCTTTATTTTTCTATTCATAAAAACAACCATATGGATGTGTGTACCTCTCATGGCTCGAACAAGAAAGAAATAGATTAAAAATTATGCATACGTGCACTATATTTGCTGCTCGGTTGAACCGTTGTAATACTTGCGGTCGTCAAAAATAATGAATACATAAACGCCACTAACAAAGACTGAACTACATCCACTTTTCCGCAAAATAAACACGCTAAAAACATGCTCAGATTTTCTCCTGTCTCATAGTCTGTTTTTCCTTGGTCGCTTTCGGTGTGTTCTTTCGGGTCCCTGATTGCTTCCGTATCCAAACATTGGTTTTTGCCGACTACAAATAGTCACAACTAATACAATTTAGTAGCTGAAAAGTTGTGAGGGTGTCACACTCCGAGGTTACACCTGGGCTATGAGGCGCAGTAGTAGAAGACTCCGGATTAATTTCGACTCCATGGGTTTTTAACGTGCGCCGAAATTTCGAGACACGTGTGTCTTCGTTTTTCTCCTCTACCATAAAAACTGGCGCCTCATAATTCAGAAACTGAGCGAAAAATTAAGTCTTTCAAACTAACAGCAAATATTGGTTTATAGGTTTCCATCCAGGTGCAAAAATTCTTGGGAGTATTTGCTCACCGCAAAGCTCGTAATGTCCAGCTGACGCCGTCAGAACAGCCAACGCAAGAAAGGCGATGATGACCTTCATTTTTTCTGCCAGAATTGCCGCCACCAAGACACGCGTGGAGGACTACTGTGCTGCGGGACGAGTAACATCAGCCCTTATACAAACGGTCACACACGTGGTTTCCTGGCCCTGCAGAATAAGGGCCCTGAGCAGCTCTTTGCGGCCATTTTCCCTTTGATCTTAGGCTCTCTGGCAGGGCACTATGATAACGAAACGCTGGCTTGCTTTCTCAGGAAAAAAGGACGTCGCCGCGGTGGCCTGGAAGCAACGCTGGCACAAAACATCTCGCGTTGGCAAAGATGAGAAAAGCTTACGCAAGCGGCCTTCGCTTGTTGTGCCAGGCTAGTTTGGACGTCAAACACATCACCCTATGAAATTATTCAGTATTGCACATCAATCACCGTACATCACAACGATACCCCACAACAAAATTCTGTCTCACGATGAAAGGAGAGAGGGGCACGATGCGCCAAAGTTAGGCCAAGGTAATGAGGCGTAATGAAGTGTGTAGGAGTGGGATGGAAAGCAGAATGGGGAAGTTGGGTGATGGTGTGGAACGTGGGGACAGACGCACACACACACACACGCACAAAGAAACTATAGGACGTCGCTTCGGTCGCATGCGCGTTTAGTCGGTATCGATAATGCGGGTCAGAGCGCAAAACCCGCGGCCGGTGTGCAAAGCTCATCACTATGCAAATTATCGTGATGGCGAGCACCAGGCTGCGAAATCCCGATCTCGAACTTTCGGCTGGATGGCCGGGGGGCTCGCGGGAACAGAAGCCGCGTCTTTTTTTCTCTCACAGCGAAAGTGTGGCCTCGGCGCCTGGGACTGTGTGGCCACGGAATAATTTAGCGCACCCGCGAACCATCGCGGAAATATCGTTCACACTGAAGCCTTTGTTTTGCACCTTGGTCAGAAAAACAACCATACCAGCCGGAAATCGGAAGCACCACCAGGTGTTCAGCCGCACACACTTTAACCGCTGATCCACCGCGGCTGCTCCTCTGCCGAAATCGTCGGCACACACGTGATCCATTTCGATTTTTTGACGGCTCGAGTCGAAATCCTGCTCCAATTTTTTTTTTTCATATTGTCGCCGCACTCATCGTTGCAATACCGGTGATAGTGCTAGAGAAACGGGTGGTCCTTGAGCTTATCCACAAAGAATCCACGATCTTTTTTTTTTTCAAAATTTGAAAATATTTTTATTTTGCTCAGTTTGAAGGACAGAGGGAAAAGGCTGCGGGGGCAGGTTGGCGGGTCCCCGGCCCATACAGTGTAAGGCGGTAGCATGGGCAAGCGGCAATACAGGCATAATTGCTGAAGTGCGATTAAAGTGTTTCGCATGCATCACAAGCATAGAGATCAAAACAGCAATTACTGTGTACAACAACAAAAAAATAAAAACGCTAGCCACGAACAGCAGAGCACAAAAGTCTTTTTCGTGGAAGGGAAAAAAATCAATGGAAGAAAATGGCTGCGGCTTAGCTCAGCTAATCCTGGATGTGCAATGCGAAAGCTTGGGTTAGCCTCGTTTAGTCTTGACTTCACGTGGTTAACCTTTGTGTTAGCTGTAATTCTTATACTTAGGTATACACTTCTCGTTAAGTCAGGCTGACGGCTGTGCTTTTCGTTCTGGTCCCGCTTCCGGCGTTTTGCGAGCCGAACGGCTCGCTCTTCCTCAGTCTTCGACGCTAGCTTCGCGCGCTTGGCAATCCTGATCCACTCCAGTGAAGCAGCCCGCGGAGCGATTTCCGCGTGGTGGTCAGACTCCGCTTGCCGACGACGGTTCAAGGCCCCCCGCTCCCGCGCAACGCTCAGAAAAGACGGCCCGGCCTCGCTCTCATCCATGACCAAGCGCATGCGCCAAGCCAGCGGCGGTGGCAGCGGTGCTCGGCGCTGCGAGTCACGTGATGCGTTGCCAAGGCTATGGCGCGGCTGCGGTCAAATGAAGGTCACATTACTGGCGATGGCGAAACTAGGCTCTACTA
>NW_027526203.1:250499758-250567258 GCF_048455015.1 Haemaphysalis longicornis
AAGCCATATGGCATTCGGAAAGCACAGGCGCCACCGAGTACGCAAGTTGTACGTACACTTACGCAAGCATTGTACTCACATCAACTGAATGGAATGGGGCCGTCACCGTTTCTGTGGGAGGGATACGTTGTCAAGGAGATGTGGGAAGTCAACTCGGACGATGAAACAAGCCCACCGAATCTACAGGGCACCGGCGACGTGGGGGTGGTCGTCGATCTGATGCGCGGCTTTTGCCGAAAAGAGCGGGCAACAACAACAAAGAGAGACATATTTCAACAGCCAATGTACGGTACAGCCACGAGGAAATAAAACATTAAAGATCCGTAACTAAAAACTAAAAACTGTACAAGTACGAGAGTTAAATGTTACCGGAGATACAAACAAGGAGCTTTAACAATAAATGTTACGAAGTAATGGAGTTAACTAAACACAAAAAATATAGACAGCTCGATGCATATGTAAGACGGGGCGGATGATGCCCCTCTGACCGAAGACAAGTTCGCTACCTATAGGGTTGCTTCGATGTGGGCCAGCCCATCTGGTGACGAACACGCTGATTCAAGGCATGAGAGCACGTCGGAGCCTTCCGAGACGCTGGTCGCCGATGACGTTGCACGCCCGGACAGAAGTTGTCGTTTCATCAGGACATTACAACGCAACTGGTTTGTCTTTGCGCGGGCACTGCTTTTATACCCGCGCCCACGCGGAAATAAAGGAACACACAAAGCGCCCAGCGCACTCAGCTGGGATATTCGCGTTGTAGAAGCTTCGCTGCGCTTCGTTGCTGGTAACACTACGCGGCTTATGGGCCAATATCGAACCTCCTCATGGTCACGAAGAGGTGGCTGTTTATTTTTTGTTATTTACTTTGTGCGCTGACACGCGTGACTTCAATACATCTCCGGTTCACGTCAGCGGCCGAGCAATGATTCATAGACGCTCAGTTTGACAATTTTCTGGAAGGCTGCCGAGGGTAATAAAAAACGAAAATGCCACAAACAGAGCTTCTGTGACCCCTTAATACAATGCTATACAATAACTATTAAATGCCGTATAATAATACTAAGAAATGCTAGACTTATAGTAGACGCTGTACGTGGGAGTGTGGGAAAGCGATGATGACGCTAGACTGGCTGTGGGCCTCGCGAGCTGTTTGGTCGGGCACCACAATTCCAATTGCCCCAAAATGCCCAGATAGCCACTGTAACACTACGTCCTGAAGCAAGCTGGTAGCCTGTGTATGTAAATTGTGTATTTCCTGGGCCAGTTCTTCCCGGGAAGATGAGGCTAGTTGAAGTGCCGCCCGTTAATCTGTGAAAATCACTCGTTCACAAGCTTCTTGCCCCAGAATGTACGGCAAAGCAGAGCGCAAAGTAGCAACTTCTATATTCCTCGACGTTGTTTTGTGGCTTAACCTGGCCCGAATGGTGCTACGCGTTAATGGAACCCAGGTTCTCACCGTTGATGAGAGCGACATTTCAATAGTGTGGGGCACGCACTTCTCAATTCTAATGAGGATAATATTAAATATGGTTGGGCTTACAATACCATCCTGTTGCACACCTCGCGTGACATTGAGAGAGGTTGTTTCGCCGTCCTTCGCGGACATAAAGACCGATCTGTCGGAGAGGCAATCGGATATTCAATTATACACCTCCGATGCCTGCAGATTCAACTGCAGATCTTATCGCCTCGCGTGCCACACAGTCAAGCGCTGCTCTTGTATCAATTAACACTGCTAGAGAGTTGCGACACTGCGAAAGCTCATGGGCTTTCGCATTCTTTGTGGGGGGTACAAGGGCAAGCATCTTGTCGATGCTGCTGCGAAGCTGCCGGAATCCAGTCATCTGTGCGGGATACACGTTCAGGTTTGTCAGGTTCCAGTCTAGGCGAACAGAGACCATTTTATCCCTCAGCTCCCCACGCAGCTTAGTAGTGCAATGCGCCGATGAGACTCTATTTCAGTAGGGGTATTGCCGGGTTTTTGTACGCTTATCGTAAAAAAAGAATATGAAAAGCCTGCCATTCATTAACTCTTATTAGTTGGCGTGAATTCTGTGCCTCTTTCACCGCCTCCATTGAGACGTACGTAATGTTTAGGTATGAGGATATTTCGGCAGAAATAAGAACCGCGTAAAGGAAACGATTTTACACAACAGCGATAACACTGCAGCGTCGTGCCCCACCGAAGCACCGTAATTTGAGATACCCAACTGGCACAGACATACGCACTTTAAAAAATTCAGGCAGTTTGCTATGCCACAGTGCACCTCAATCAGGAATGGGTGTGTTGAAGTGAGCAAACTGGAAAAATCACGATGCCATCAATATGCATTGACTCAGAAATGCGATCCTCATTGTGACACCGCGCAATGTCTAATTACGTAGTGCTTGCATTGCGCATTGTCACACCCCATGTACTTTTCGCGTTAAATCCTAAGCTGGTCCTTGCCACTGGCATACATCATGTCAGGGTAGTGACCGCGCTTACTGGTTTGTTCAGTCTTTTTTCAACGAACGTCGAACTGTTTTTGTCGCGGCAGAATATACATTAAGTTAAAAAGAAAGTTTGGGAAGGAGGAGCATTAGTTTCGGACAGGCTGCCTCCTGGCAGGTCCGCTAAGAAGTCACTGGAATGGGAAAGCACGAGACGTGGAACAGTAATTGTTGTTCCAGTTTATTACCATTATCGATGAAGGTTAAACATGCTTCATGGCCTGTAATGTTTAAGCTTCGGCGGCGGGGGCGTCAGTGGCAGGAGCAGCTTGTCCGAGGTGGGCATGGGCAGCGTCATTAGGTCGGCATCCCAAGAATGCTGCGCGAAGTTCGGCGTTCTCTGACTCCTGGATAAACAATAAGACAAGAATACATCTTCCAAAGCCGTGGTCCACTCGGGAGTCAGTGATAAAATTGAGTACAGCGCCAAGAGCGATATTTCAGAGCTTTCGGCACTAAACCACAATGATATTCTCTTTGGAGGTTACTTTTAACAGCCCCTACACGACCTCACAGTCCAAAAAGATCCCAGCATAAAAACCCGCATTTTGACCATTGTTATTGGCAAAATAAGTATTCTGGCCGTGCACGGCTCTCAATATACTATCAATTCAGACCCTTCCTCGATTCGTGGGTAATGTGTCTTGCGATTGCCTTGAAAAGCGAAATTTTGAACTCTCCCGACAGGCGTGGAAGGCCGACGGCAATGAGAGACGTTACACAAAATATTCACATGTATTTTAGGGAACACTACAAGCTCTCTATTACAAAACAAATGAAATTATTATTATTGTTTAAAATTGCATTCTCCGAATGAGTTTTTGTTTGTAAAGGACGGACAACGTGGGGCTTGAACTTTGTCCGCGCAAGTCACCGAAACATCCGGCCGTATGGGCACCCCAGTACTGCAGGAAAATGTTGAGAGTGCTTTTTTCCGTATAGTAAGGCTATTCAGAGATAACGACAAGTGCCATAAATACCTGTTAGCAGTACTACTGACTGCACTGCATGGCGCTACACTGCAGAGTCCTACACTGCTGAACCCTTCTATCACTACGCCTGGTTTTGAGGCTTACATCACAACGCTCGAAAGCTAACGTTACAACTAAAAATTTTTCAGGCGCTTAGGCCTACCTAGCCGTTTTGAAGGCGACGCCCTGACGATGGTCATAATTTTTTTATTACTACATCGTACTTGCTTCTCTTCGCTTTCATTCCCTTGTTTTCGGCGCGAATTACTTCGAACCGCTTATTTTCTTCTGCACCGTGTTTGAGCCTCGCTTTCGTTCATACGGCGCGAATATGCGGCGCCAGACTGGCCAGACGACGTGAATTTACGTCTTACGGCGCGCAATTGGCACACGCCACAGCTTCCCTAAAATCATGGTTGTCCGCATCTGGTGTGCACATGTCTTACTCATGTTTTATAACGTTTCGGTGTAAGGCAGCACGAACTACGATGGCAGTTTTAGACTTTACAGTCATGGTTTCGTAGATTATCTGAAGCGGACACATTAGCCGCTCAAAGCTCCTGATTCCCGGCCAATGGCCCGAGTGGGAAATGGCCACGAAGAAAGGAACAACAACAGCGACAACTTTGTTTGACCACTGGCAAAGTGCGGAAGTACGGCTGCGGTGGCGCATCGGGCTGCAACTTTGGATACCCGAGTTAAAGTCCTATCGCATCAAAGAAGTGTTTTTTATTTACTTTTTACAGCCGGGACCATTTTCTTGACCCGACAACAACAGCGATCTTTCTCAGAATGGGGAATAAAAGCTTTCGCATCAATATGAGAAATTACGGTGGTTTGATTTCTCAAAGTCTTGTGTCATTTACTCGCTGTGGTGGCTCAGCGACTAAGGCTTTGTGCTGCTTAGCGCAGTGACAATCCGGGTCGCGGCTGCCGTTTTTCTGATGGAAGCGAAAGGCAAAAACGCCCGTGTGTGGAGATTTCGGTGCCCCGTTAAAGGTCCCCAGATGATCAAAATTGATTTCCAGTACTCCACTTCGGCTCGCCTCATAGCCAAGGTGTAGCTTCGGTGCGTGAAACTCCCTAAATTTTGTGTAATTTCAGACGTAGATAACGGCATCTTTCCTTGGGCAAGACCGCAAACAAATATGTTAATTAGATAACACAGACACTTCCCACTTCCTTATAAAGCAAACCACTCAGCGTGGTTCTGGAAGCGTTGTAATTTCGTCCCTATGATTTAAATATTCCCTCCCTTGCATTATGTTCTTCTGTAGTACTTTGAAAAAAAAAAAAACGCTCTTTTAAACATGTAAAGTTATACGCGTGCCGTAATACCATTTCGTTATTGCGAAGCACTCACCGTGAAAACGCTGGTCTGGTTGCCACGGTTGCCCTCCTGCAGAGATAAGGATGTGATGCCATTATCAACAGTTACACCATGGTACACGTTTTTCAGAAAATGCGCTATTAGCTCTACCATGAGCATAGAGGGCCCAAAGAAGGCGGCGATATTGCAAGCGGGCGCCTGGAGCATGCGGTTTGATGATTTGGCTCCACTCTTCGGCCGAAGAACTGCTTTTTAAGCGAGTGCTTTTAACACTTTTACGTGAATGACCATATTCGAGTTAACAAAAGTTTGCAGTGTGAGACATCGAAGACTGAAAGATCTCGTTCGCCCGCTCGCTCGATCACTCATTCCACTCACTCACTCACTCACCACTCACTCAGGCTTATTCGCATTGTGTACAATTAATCACGACAACCAGCGTTACGTTGTTCCTTACCAGGGTGCCTCCATTGCTTTCGCACACCTTCCTGATGCCGCAAAGGAGAGTATCACACTGGAGATGCTGACGGACCTGATCCAGCTTTACCTTGACCTAGGAGGAAAAGAACACTTTGAAATCGGTCACCCTAGCATGTTGGACTTTTGAGAGTTTGAGAGTTGAGGCACAGTCTGGCTTGTAACTTGTAGGCGGGGTGGCATGTGGAATCTTACATAATGTGTGCTAATATTACACTTTTACAGCTGCGTCCTAGCATAGCCCTCGTGTTCGAACGCTTCAGAAGCAAACGAGAGCAATGTATGTAACAGTGAGGTTCTGGCAGATGGATAACCTCCAGCACAGAAACAGTTCTTACACTTCGTAAGTGGGTTTCTCGCCAAAGGCACTGTCGCTGTATTCTGGCATTGCCTAAATTAAAGGGGTAAACTGAGCGCACACTAAAACGCACTTAAATTTTCATAACCATATTACCTGCATAGCTAACAAGCGGCCCCTGTCAGACACCGCAAATGCGTTGCTCAGTTAATACTGCCTTGTGCACGCAATTCTGCGTTAAGAAGCAATTACTGAAGCAAAAAGTAGAAGTTTATCTCCTTTTTAAAAATTGTCCCTAAATTTAATCGGCATGTTTGTTTGTTACAAACGCTAAAGGTTATTTTAGGCCGGAATAATAAACAAACTGCACGATCTCCTGGGACAATAAAGGCAACCATTACAAAAAATCCCCCCCCCCCTTCTCTTTCTCTTCAATCCATACTTTCATATCCCTCGCGAAAGAGAAAAACCATGCCGGGTTCAACTGTTTTCACAATATTGTTTTTTTGGACATGTGGGAATACAACGTACCGCCTCGCCTACTTTTTCTTCTACGCAGGCCAGCACATGACCGAGATGTCCATCATCGAGCTCTGAAATGAAAACAAAATTAATACTGACGGTTCACTTCATGAGCGCCAGTCATGAATGCCATTCACGCCAGGCACACCTAGCCCCCTCATTTTAGGCGGTTTTGTTCAGCGGGTGCCCGGTGCTTGTGCTGTGTGCCCCCGACCGGTAGTGTGCACGTGATCGGCAGCTGGATATATATGTGTCTGTGGCATTGCCTTGACTCAGCAGTGGTCGCTAATTCCCGTGGCCTTCTGCAGAGATGGCTGGGCGAGGCACATTTCTGCAATTTTCCTTGTGTTTTATTTCTGAAATGCGTCCGCTTTGACACTTCGCGTCTCCTTTCTCCTCTTCGCCTTCACAACACACTGCTATATCGCTTCCCCGGCACACG
The DNA here is from genome assembly GCF_048455015.1 of Haemaphysalis longicornis. Lineage (NCBI taxonomy): Eukaryota > Metazoa > Arthropoda > Arachnida > Ixodida > Ixodidae > Haemaphysalis > Haemaphysalis longicornis. Next base: position 250,506,295 of record NW_027526203.1, read on the forward strand.
CAGGTCCTGCACACCTCCTCCTCTGGCAATCTTTTACCATTCCCAGCTCGGTAGCTTCAGACTTAATCTCGCCGACTTCAAAGGCAGTACATACATGCTCGCACGCGAAAGGGCCCGGGAATTCACATAGGATTTATATGCCAATTTTACATGGAAACACGGAATTTGGCGGTCGTAAAAGCATGAAACAAATGACCGCCGGGTTCTTTCCCACTTCCTCACATGCGATTATAAACCAGTGTCACAGAAAACATGTTTCATTAAATTTTATTTTGCTAATGAGGATATAGTCGGATTAGCACACACATGCATCCCGCCTTGATTCGTACCGAGAGGCCAGCAGGCTCCTCATCACATCCTTCGAGGAGGCGGGCCTTAACACTGGCAGCTGAACTGTCAAAGGCCCTAACCCCCACCCTTGTTTTGTACGTGCGTGAGTGTGCGCGTGTGTATGTATATACTCTGCTGTATTTACTCACCACTTCTCCTAAACAGCACTCTCATGTGTACATAGTCAGCTATAAACAGTATGAATATCGTGTGTGTTTTTCGTTAACAGCGAATTTGCTATATGGCTTGTTGTTTCATTGCCCCTCCCTCTCGCCCACCCCCAGAGAGAATTCTGTTCGCTTTTGGGAGGCGAACCTTCGCCATGTAAATATCATGCGCTGAATAAACACTCGTTTTCTCTTAAAACGTAGTTTCCGCTTGACCGACAAGCTATATCACCCTTGTGTGAACCGTGAGCGTAACAACCTAAATATACTATCAAAAAATCAAGTAAACAATGCTAGTCTGTACAATTATTATGTCTACAGGCATATGCCTATGTCTAATTCTGTTTTATCATTTTGAACCCTACAGTATTGCACTGATCACTTTGTTACAAAAGCTGAGTAGCAGCGGCAATAACCTATTCAAATCATTGCCATCCTCTTTCAGAAAATTCTCATGGTGTTTGTCAACGCACAAAGCACAGCCGGTTAGCACGAGAGAGTTTGCTGTAGGCATAATAGGTGTGAAGCACTAATGAGTAAGTGGCGCGTTCTCCTAGGAGTGGCTTCTGCGTCCACCACAGCTTGAATGAATGAATATAACTATTCTCCATCCACTAGCGGCAAAGACCTCAGCTCAGGGCTCAGTTCAGCACGGACAAATTTCGAGCCTTCCTTTGGCCAATCCTGTTAGTGCCTGCATTTTTTCTGTGGGATGTGTTCACTAATGAAGGACCAGAGAGATTGCTTGCTTCACTTTCTTTTCTAGGGGGTGGGCTGCTGCATTCAAGGGGTGATATAGAGTAACAATTTGCGTCATTAGGTGGCACGGTAGACCACTACTTCAGGCCGCAGGTTCGCAAAGATATTTGCACTTAAGATATCGTAACAGCAGCATTTGATTGGTCGGTGCCGGTGCGTGGTAGATTGCTCGTGCAAGATGAGATGATTATCAAGGCCTCGCTGCATCACAAACTGCTCTTACGGCATCTTACCTGCGACGGTCTTAGAGAACTCTGTTTCAGTTTACTTCAAAGACCAGAAAGAAAAGCCGACTAGAGGTTGTCTGTGTACCTTCCTCCCGATCTACTACAGTGACGCTCACAGAGACTTGCAGCGGCTGTCCAAGCCACCCCAGTCTTCTATAAATTCAATGTTAGCCTACTTTATAAAAACCATCCGTAATGCTTTGAGGGACTCTGCTACAATTTATGTGAGGCATGCGTCTTCGCAGCCAACACACTTAAAAACAACCGCTCGTGTGTTTCTTCAAATGCACGACCAACCATTGTAATGGAATGGGCTAAGAGGGCCATGTGCGAAGTTCTGCATGCGCCATAACTTTAAAATTAAATATGTGACATCACCAAGTGCAAACATCTAGTGACTACTAATGGTATCAGAGCGCTGAACACATTTCTGAAACAAACCGCGCTCCTCGTTGATGGTCAAATTGGCTCGATTGCGTGCAGTGATGGGTCGGTCAGGTTCAGCGAGCCAAAAGAAAAAAAAAAGGAGAAGGGGGCGGGGTTACCCTACGTTAGCTGCTTTTTAGCGAAATTGTGCATGCATCGCCACAACCGACATCACCAAGTAGTGCGAGCAGGATGTAGCGAGAAAATGAGCACTTACAAAGCATCATTTGCTAATAACAAGCTTTTTACCAAACGTTTTTAAGCTGACCTAAAAAGGTTTGCACATTTTGGAAAACATTTAACACACAGAATGATATGGCAAAAGCTACAACTCCTACACGAGTTTTTTACAAACATCACATAGCTTTTTTGCGTTGCCCGTGAGCCTCGCTGTTAATAGCTCCCTCTGCTTTTACAAAACCGCCATATAATGAATTGTTTCGCGACGTCGTTGACATAGTTATAACCGCGCTTTTCAGGAAATCGTGCGTCCATTGGGTTTAGTTTTTTTTGCTTGACGCATGATCTTTGAATGTATGAATGTATGAATTATAAATAAACCAGTGGGGCCGTACTCGCACTGATTAAAATGTATTCAATAATTAAATGATGTGCGGCGAGATTTCGCCAGGGCTTACGTAACCTGTTTTCATCTAATAGAGAATTCATGTGTGAATCGCTTTTCGCTTTGTGGTCGTGATGTCAGCAATGTTCTGGGGTGCAAAACTTCCTTTTTCCATTTCCTACGATGACGGTAACGAGCGGAAAATGGACCCATTGCCGCTTAGAATGACTCTAGTAATTATCTATACAACACAGCCTTCGATGATTCAGTTACATCGCTACTTAGAAGAGTAGCATTGAACAGCTCAATAACCTACGAAACACCGCAGCGTCTGGTTCTGTTTATGGAGCCTTGGTACTTACAAAAGTTTCAACGAAGTCTTCGGGTTTTTCATTACCAGTTCATTGCATCTTATTTCACAGCGTCAGCAGTTACCAGGAAAGGCACGCAATGGTTACAGTATAGAGCCTTTTTTTTTTCTTCTTTGAACACAATGACAAAAAAACATAGACTGAATAGACGGGACAGGACTCACCGCAAACGGAGTGGTTGTGGTGTCCGTGGTGGTGGTGGTGATGGTGGTGGTGGGGACTGTGGGTGTGCTCCTCCTGGTGCTCCTGGGTCGGGGGCTCTTCGTCGTTCGCGTAGGCAACCGCGCAGATCAGGGCTAGGAAGAAAACGGCCCTCATGGTGATTCTTTGAGGTGTGGACGCTGTCCGGAATAGAATGCTATGTCCTTCCCCGGGACTCGCTTTTAACTGGTTGCGAGCCGGCCCCCGGCCATTGTCAAATTGGAAGGGAGGCACTAGCTCACCCTCTCCACCAGCCCAGTGGGCGGAGTTTCTCGCAAGAGAGAGAAAAAAAAGAGAGAAAGTGGGATAGCCTAAACTAATGCGATACGCGCAATGAGATGTCGTCGATTCACCATTGAGATTAAAAGCTCAGAACGTCTTATGTGCTGACGCTATCATGATGTAACGTTGGCGTCATCGCCATGCGGGTTGCCTTGCGCTGCCCGCTTTCTAGATTTTATCTTTTTGGCTTCGTTTACAGCGAAAGCTAGAATGATTATGGGGCGAAATTAGGCACCTACTTCCGCTCTGAAATGTCAGGCGGTTACAAAACGTGATATAGCGCAGTACCATATTGCCGCTGTCAACGTTAGTTCATAAGAAATCTCCCAGTAACTTATCACCCTTAAAGCATCTTCTTGCCTTCTCCCCTTGCAGGTTTTATCTGTTTCTTTTCACTCTCTGTGACCTCACTTTTATCGGCTTCTTCGCCTGGTGTTTCCCGCCCTTGCTTAATATCAACCTTGGAACTTTCAAGAAGCCGAAATGATTTCGCTTTCTCAAAGAGCAGTCCCGTATGCCTCCATGGGAAAGCATTCCTTCGGTGTGCTAGCACTAAGCTGTAAGACAGATTGATTGATTGATTGATTGATTGATTGATTGATTGATTGATTGATTGATTGATTGATTGATTGATTGATTGATTGATTGATTGATTGATTGATTGATTTTGGGTTTAACGCGCCGACGCTACACAGGCGATGAGGCGCGCCGTAGTGGAGGGCTGCGGATTAAATTTCACCACCTGGGGATCTTTAACGTGCACCGAAATCTCGTACACGCGGGAATTTGTGCGTTTCGCATCCGTCATAAAAGCTGTCGCCGTGGCCGGGAATCGAACCCGCGTCCTTCTGCTCAGCAGCACAACGCAATAGCCGCTGAGCCACCGCGGCGGGTTGTAAGGCAGTTGCTATTTGTGCAAGTTTAATGTGTTTCGTAATTCGGCTTGGCGGACGCTAAACAAGTTATAAAATTTCCTTAAAACTAAATCAACAAATGTCTTCCAAAGGTCACTACAGCAAGAATTTGTTTATTATTGTAAGATAGCATTGAGACCCCGAAGTAAGATATTCGTCTTCCTCCAGGCTCGAGATTTTCGTTTATTGGCATTTGTGCCACGTGCTATGATTATCTGCGTTTCTTTAGAAACGCTTCTGACAAACATTCTTGACTAAAGGCGATGGGAAGCGATAATAGATGGATGCCGGCCACTCTTTCTGATATTGTTTATCTTTAGGGCTGCTTGTTTCTACAAGGAACAGATTGCATCTACAAATAAGAGAAAAGCAACTTAACCACCCAACGTCAAACGCTTTGGGTGTTAGGACGAACTAAATCAAGCATCTTTGCGAGTAAATGGACCTCGATTTGCGCGTGTAGGAGAAAAAAAAAAAGACTACCAGCGAACCTAATCTTTAAATGCCCAATTGCAAAATACTGAAAAAAAACATCCTCCGGTTGAAAGACTTCCACAATGAGCCACACTTGTCTAATCCTGGTTGATGATTTTCTCATCCGAGAGGCGTTTCCAATAATTTAAACAATGTGTAATCATTTTGGTGTGCCCAGGATGGCTGCCCACACCGAAGCACTCTGCGCACTCCAGCCTAGCCGGCCACCTTCGGAAGGCCGCGCAACACCTCCCTCCTCTTAAGGCCCATAATGATGTCGTAGCTCGGACTTGTGTCGCTAAATAAACTTAATTCTCTCTCTCTCTATTTCTCTCATCTAATTTCCGCGGGTCTGCTTTGATACGGTGCACTTGTATGATCAATTGCTGCTTTCAAAATGGAGAATTTCATGAATGACGAAGTTAATCCCACGAAGTGACTACAAACATTATCTGGCCTGTGTCATCACGCTATGCAAAACTTCCTTGTCGGAAAGCGTAATGGCACAGCGCAGACCATATTTTTTGTGTAAAATCAGGTACCTTGACTCGTCCTTCAGTTACTTGGTTCGCTTGGTCGCATAAATTGGTTATTCAAGGCGTTGTGGGAAAGCACAGCTACGGATATTATAGAAGTATACCATGCCGGGAAAACGCAGACCTACAATGTCCGCCGCACATATGAAGGCCATAGCTCGAATGACATGCATTAAATAATGACATTTCGATATCGGTCTAATGATCCCACTAAAGATTACTGTACTGTATGAGCATCATTCGTAGTCCTACTGCAGTGAAGCATGAATAGAGTGCCTTTTTATTCTCTCGCCCCCTTATTTTTAATCTCTTACCCAACGCTGGCATGACGATTTGGACTGCGTCATGTACTAGCGTGCGTTAGTGTAATTATGAGGGTGCAGGGGCCGCCCCCCCCCCCCCCCAACCGAAATTTTGTCCCGGGGAAGGAAGGGAGTAACAAAATACAAAAATAGCTGTGCCTGTCAAAAATACTGACCACAGATTATCCTTTTTATGCGGATAAGCTATGCCACACCAACCACACGCGGCTGCGATGTATGTTCTCACCACGAATATCAGCTATTTTGCAAATTCAGTGAGGGTAAAAAGGAACAAAGCGTTCGGAAAGTTATGTTGAGTACGACCTCATTTGGAAGTCTTTTCATTTTTAATTTGTTGAAATTGCTTGCTTTGGCTATATATTCTTTTCCTTTTTCTCACTTGTTCCTCTTTTCATACTTTCCCTTTTCCTCTTTCACCCCCCTACCCCCCCCCCCCCCAAGCGTAATAAAATTCTGTGTACCCCTCTGATCCCATTTTTAAGTTAGGCGGTGTGTGTGGCCTCTTATACACCAGCTTTTCTGTGATCGGTGCAGCTATCGGACTTTGACGTGCATAGCTGCAAAGCAGACCAAGGAAATTTGATTAGTTGGCGCAGACCTACGAAGGTTTCCCAGAACGTACACTCTGAGCACCAGAAGATCCGCCTAATTAAAAAGCTCACTACTACTACTACTACCCTAACGACGAATCACTTCGATTGAAGAGACAAAAGTACGGCATTGGCAAGAATCGGCATAGGATTTCTCTGGAAACACGTCGTGTGGACATCACGCAATTCGCATTGGGTGATGCAACCACTCAGTTCCCATTTTTGAGCCTAATCATAAGCCTAGCATCGTGATTTGTCACCTTTCTTTCCATATTTGCACAATATGTGGCCATTCGGGGATAGTGTGATGAAGGAGTTTCACTGAGATATTTAGAAAGTCAAATAAGACTTACGGAGAAGTTTTCTCTCAGTTTTCGTCGCTATTTTTAGTGTAAAATGGGAGTTTGTGAGCTAGGTTTCATGTTTTTTATACATTTTCCATTTAAGCGTAAGCACAATAACTCGAAGTTGGCATAGATGTTGTTCCCGGCAGCCGACTACTACATGAATGTCCCCTCGTGCTCTTTTAATTAAACATGGTTAGGAGTTCCGAAAATTACCTTAGGCACTGCGAAGATATCAACACCGGTAACCGTGGCTTATGATACAAGACTGTTGACGTGTCATAAATTTTTCTGGCTTCCACTCCCTTCAGAGTATAATAAATATTGCATTTAATTTCTCAACAACACTGTTATAAATTCTGAAATCTGGTGCTTCCCTAAAAAGTATAATTGCGGACTTGACAAATCGATATCTAACATGTCCTTCAATAAGTATAGAGAACATGCGGCCGAGCAAACAAGAAAATAATCGTCCAAAAAAAGCGCAAAAACGCGGCGCGAATTTTGTGAGGAATACCAAAACAAGCGGAAGTTCTATAAATGCTCCCACTGGTGAAGAAGGTTTAATCATATTAATATTACAAAAACCACCTCAGATATGATGGGAAAGTAAATACTTAACATCAAATATTTCGTATCTCTAAAATATCTAAAGCTATGAACGAAAGCACTTATCCAATTTGTATAGTAGCCGCATAGGTAGCATTCACAATGTTCAATGTTCGTTTGGCAGCAATGTGATCAAGGGAGCGACTGCGTAATTGTCTTACTTCTTGATTCCCCAACCTATGTTTTATTTCATATCTCAAATAAACACAGCCACTCTCCTTTGATCACATCTGGAAAATCTTCGACTCATCTGGAAAATCTCTAGCTACCACTTCGGCTGAACCATGCATCTTTTTACAGTTGAACAGCTGCCTGATATTTGCGGTCAATTGAAAGGCCCTGCAGCGACCTCTAGAAAAACGAGGATGCCCCTCAACATAGGATTCTTCACTCTGTTTTTGACCTGCCGCGGTGGCTCAGTGGATAAGGCGTTGCGCTTCTGAGCACGAGGTTGCGGGTTCGATTCCCGGCCGCGAGGGTCGCTTTTCTGAAGGAGGCGAAAAGCAAAAATGCCTTGTGTACGAGATTTCGGCGCACGTTAAAGATCCCCAGGTGGTTAAAATTAACCCGGAGCCCTCCACTACGGCGCGCCTCATCCCCTACGTTGCTTCGGCGCGTTAAACCCTACAATCAATCAATCAATTCCTTCGGTTTTTGTTAGCACGACATCACGACATTCATCTGCGGGAACCCGAGCTCGACGTCGGCGTTGCTGATGGGCATGGACAACAACGGGAGAGTTAACTCTTCTATTTCCTTTAGACCGCTTTCATCAATTGTATGCGTGATAGCTAACCCAACCACCCAGCATGTTTTTTGTTTTTTTTGAATTGTTGACGCAGAACGTGCTAGTGATCGTCGAGAGCATATTTTCATAAAACGTTTGAATGAAAGATAAAAAAGCTACAAGCGAATGAAAAAATCTGCAAGTGACTCGGAGAAAAAAGAAGTCCAAATCCGCTTACAATACACAAAACTGGCAACCATAGGAGATATCTGCAATTATACAAGAATTTTTGGTCCGTATAGGGTAAGTAAATAAAAAAGGTCCTTAATATCAACAGAAAACGCTAAAAGACCTTCGTTGTTCCCTTTTGGCACAGCATAGCGCACAATCTCATGAAGATTGGTATGCACGCAGGCTATGATGTCATTTTCTCTGCCCCTAACAAACTTTCGGAGCTGTGTGCGATGGTAAGTGGCTCGAGCAGAGAAAAAGTGGGCTGCTTGAAGAAGCACAGAGGGCAGTTTGTTCAGTGTAACGAAGGCGTTATTTACTCTCTCCCCTTGGACTGTGGCAAAACGTATATTGGCCAGATGGGTAGATGCGTCAAGGAGAGGCTCAGAGAATAAAAGAACCCGCTGCAAAAGACTTTTGTTTCGGGAAACTTGGCTTCACATTGTAGAAATTGGGCTTGCGTTCCGCTGTTAGGAGAGTGCGAAGTCATCACCAGAGAGAAGGATAAGCACACACGTGAGGTTATCGAAGCGCTTGAAATTGAACGGCTTAATGGAAACTGTGTGAGCATGCCTTTGGTGGCGCACTCGCAAAAAGAAAGGGATTATCTCGTGCAATGTTTGTAGCATGCTGAGGGCAAGAGGATAAGTATTGACGTCAGGCTGTGTTGGCCCTATTGGATGTGCGGGGTTTAAATGTCTTTCTTCTCTGTATAAAAAATCAGTTGTAGTTCAGCGCCTTGTCCTGTCGTTTCTTCCATCTGTGTCCCCGTCTGCGTGCGCTGGTAACCCTGTTAATAGTCAGCTTAAATAAAAACAATTTCTCCAACAACTTAAGGGCCTGCGTTTTCAGAGCGAGGCGGCTTGTTTCCTGTGTGTCCTAATCCAGCCTTTGATTAAGACGTGGTCTCCAGACGGCTCTATACACGAGCTCACTATATTGCTTCGCCGAATTCTCCATTGTCGAATAGGGCGAGTGTTCGAATCAAAGGTTAATTGTCGGTTCTATCCCTGAGCGGTACGATTTAGATGCCATGTGCGCATGGTTACTCTTTCACTGCTTTATAAGAAAAAAGCTTTTTGGGGATTGACATTTTTGGCACAATGCTTTTAGCAGTAGCCTTCCAATCTTCAGATTTTGCACAGCTGTTTTAGCAAAAATATAAGAAAATAATTTATCCCTACTGGGAGTGGAATTCCACACGTCATTGCTTCGGAACGGGAAATCAGAACGATCCTTGTTCCTGTAGAAATGCAACATTGAACACAAGCTTCGAGATCTGTTTGTGACTCAGCCAAGATACATTAACGTGCACAGGGGGGCTCTAACTCGAAACAAACACACGTGTATCAACGTAGAAAAACTTTAAAGGAAAAAAACTGATTAAGCCGAAATCTGTGAGCAGGCTTCAACTAAATTTTTGTTGACTGGTGACTTTATGGGTAGTAAAGATGTGCTACGAAAAGATTAGTGAATATTCTGTCGAGGGAAGAATTTATTCATTAATAACTTATTTACTTGCTCAATATGCTCTTAATAAACTAATAAAATTGTCATTTTTAAATAATTATTTATTTCCTTTTTCGGTTACCTAAATCTTAAACCCCCCAGTTACTGTGCAAAATCTACAAGTCCGGTTACATCATAAAAATAGTGATACATCAAACAAGGACGATTTGGATATCACAATTGAAATTAGGGTTTTTCCGGGAGCACGGCTACTGCGGCGGGAAGGCCATTGCAGTACATCTCAGTCAAAACTAATTGCACACAAAAATAGAAGAAAAAAACTGGTTCGAACACCACCTCATTCCCTTTTTCTACCCTCTATAAATCTATTCTTCTTGTTTCCCGATCTGCGATATCCGTAATGGTTCGGCAAGTTTCTCGTCAATTCTTCTCTTTCTCTTGAAACAATCCGCAGAGAATACACCTCCTTCTCAGCTCCCTAATATGCTTACTACTCCACTCAAACTTTGACCGACCTCTATCATCTGGTCTGGCACTGCCCAAATTCTCTGCGCTGTTCCACTTTTTTACCACCCACTTATGATTCGACCATCTATATCGACAAGCATTCTCTTATAGTTGGTGCACTCACACTCACGGCTGATATTTCTACTGAAAGGCTTTTGGAGCGAGCAGTATAGCGTAGGAGTTCTGCCTCAGCAGATTACGTGGCTGTAAACCTCGCATATTCTGATTTCCCTGGGCCCTGAACACCGCCTGCAAGTCCTTGCTTCAACCTCTCTCCCACTTCACTCTACGAAGGGTACCACAACGGTTGCATCATCCTCCCCTAGTCGCCTTTCCCCCCCCATGGCTTAGAGCCGTCCTGGTCAATAAAATTTTAGACAGCAACAATCGATGCCTCTGTATATCCGGAGTGTCCGCTGTCCGAGCCTAGCACCAATATATCCACATATAGAGCGTTTCACCGTTGGTGATTGTTCTTTAGTGGTAGAGCATTATATTCTCCGTCCCCAGAGAAGCCGCGATTTTGAAGTGCCCAAAGAATCTTGAGCGGAAGCATGCGAGCCAACAAGAAATGGGACGATGAGACTCCATTGCTAGGCAACGCCCAGCGCGGATGCAGGTGCGCAGTGGCTCGCCTGGCCCCAACGAAGGCACTTATCGTGCTTTTTTCTGTTCTTTTATTTCTTGTGACCTTTTAAAGATGGTAGTCTTTCTTAGGCTAGCTGAACCAGACAATATTGCTCCCTCTGTCTGCTTGTCAGTCTGTCTGTCTTCTGTCTGTCTGTGTGTCTGTCTGTCTGTCTGTCTGTGTGACTGTGTGTGTGTCTGTCTGTCTGTCTGTCTGTCTGTCTGTCTGTCTGTCTGTCTGTCTGTCTGTCTGTCTGTCTGTCTGTCCCTCAATTCATCCTTCCTGACAAAATTTAAAGACATACTTGAATGATAGGTTTATATAGGCAAAACATTCCCAAACCACTAAATCTTGAAACGCAATTCATACTTGTCAACATAATTAAGCAAAATGAAAACAACGTATACTTGCAGCAAAACATCAATACATCAGTGCTATTTGAAGTGTTCTTTTAGTTATTATACATGGCCGTTTAGTTTTTGCTATAGCAAATAAAAAATGCAACTTGAAAAAATGCTTTGATGATGCTCACTGCCCGTTTATCACGCAAGGCCAGCGAGGTAAAAAAATGTTTGACCCAGAAATACGAAAAGCACGCGAAGAGCACTAGCCCCCGAGGCGGCATTACAAGAAGTCCAACAGTAATGAAAGGTTCCTGTACGTGGCGCTGGAACAGAACGCGGGAAAATCGAGTTGACTTTAACAAAACTTTACCGTGTTTATCTTGGGAGGAGCAAAACTGGAGTGGAAGAGAGAGATGTGGGAGGGGTAGAGAAGAGGGGTATTTTTGTGAAAGGGTGGGAGAAGTCTGTCGTCTTTCGACGACATTTCCAGCGAAGTGAGCAGATAAGCGGCCAATCCTTTCCCCATGTTTCTTTTCCCTTGTTTTGTTGTGTGTGCTCCCTGTCGTCCGGCACGTGCACCTCGACTCATGCCCACCGTCTTTCTTGCACAACAACCGTATTCACCGGTGGAACGGCTCACAATCTTTTCGTCTTAAATCTACAATTTCTCAACATACCGTACGAAAGAGTGTCCGTAGAGAATCATCATAATTGCCCAGCCGAACGTCAGAAGCTGTATCGGTAGTAGGCATACTCTTTAAGTGATCATGTGCTGTTATGTTCATTAACTCTGTTCCCTTCTCTGGAATGAGAGGCCGCTGTAGTAGTACTGACCTCTTTAATCTTGTTTAAGCCCGCTATCCATTTTTCTTTGTATTAATCTGCATAGAGCGCGGTTAATAAGGAACGTCTCATGCGAGGAGAAAGTTTCAACTAAATGAGAAGCCTAAACCTAATCAGCAGCCTCGTAAAAGTGGCTTCACCATTAGGTGCGCATTCAAGGGCTCCACACGTTCCTTCGTCAAGCCAAGCCATGGTCGCATATGAGGAAGAGCACGAGGGAAGAGGGATGCCTCTAACGATAAAGAGAAGTCAGCCTGGCAGAGCTTGGTTTGCTATACTCCATGCGGACATGAGAGTGGCGAAAGGGAGCTAAAGAAATGAAGACAAAAAAGAGAACACAAACACTAACAAACGCAGGTAAACACACAAAATTGACAGATGCAAGAACGCACACACAGCACAAGCGCGAGAGTAAAATTAAGACAAACTTTCGCAGACTTTTTTTCAGGCCGGAGTCAGGAGAAACGACACCAAGACCCATGTAGTCTATGTCCCCACACCAATTGAGCGGCATGGAACGATGACGACGTTAAGTTTCACGGTGCATCAGCACGTGGAGTATGAAAACGAGGACACACACACACACACACGCACACACACAACACACACACACACACACACACACACACACACACACACACACACACACACACACACACACACACACACACACACACACACACACACACACACACACACACACACACACACACACACACACACACACACACACACACACACAACACACACACACTCACACTCACGCACGCACGCACGCACGCGCACGCGCGCATGCACTACACAAGTTCAATGTCCTCACTAAGACTGCAAGTGTAACAGTGAGGGGAAGCCACTCCGTGCGTCTTGTGCAGGTTATCTGGTTCGTGAAAGCGGCGTTGAGGCTAATGCGGCGAATAATTGCTTCTTCACGCTTTTCCAGGCCATACGGCATTCGGAAAGCACAGACGCCACCGAGTACGCAAGTGGTATGTACACTTACGCAAGCGTTATACTCCCATTAAATGAATGGAATGGGGCTGTCACCGGTTCTTTGTGGGGGATGCATTGTCAAGAAGATATGGGAAGTCAACTCAGACGAAGAAACAAGCCCACCGAACCTACAGGGCACCGGTGACGTGGAGGCGGTCGTCAATCTGATGCGCGGCTTTGTTGCGCTGCTGAGCGCGAGGTCGCGGGTTCGATTCCCGGCCGCGGCGGCCGCTTTTCTGATGGAGGCGAAAAGCAAAAACGCCCGTGTGTGCGAGATTTCGGCGCACGTTAAAGATCCCCAGGTGGTCAAAATTAATCTGGAGCCCTCCACTACGGCGCGCCTCATCGCCTGCGTTGCGTCGGCGTGTAAAACCCTTCAATCAATCAGCAGCGGACCCCTACACGCGCATCGCACAGCAGGAAATAAAACGGCTGTCTTCTATTTCTTTCGCCGTTGTTGACTTGTATGATATTGATGCTTTTTTTTTTTGTGCCCAACACATTAATTTTTCTGCACTATCACAAACGTCTTATTAGGAGGTTTGGGGACGTTTGAAGGCTCACAAAGATCGTGTGGGTATTTTATTCAGGCTGTATGGCATACATACATTTCTTCACGAATTGGCTTTTGTTATGGCTGCGTGCAAAAAAATGCACATCCGAAGCGTGCGTTTTTCATTCCATGCAAATACAATGATAATATTTGTGCCACGCCACTGCGATTGCGCCCCAGACGACGTTGTCCAGAGTACTCGAAGACGGCTTTTAGGGTCCGAATTGCTATCGTAACCATTGTTGTCATAACGACCTGACGCTTAACCCCAACACTGATAACATGATTACAGTGTTGAAGGCACGATGTACTCGCTAACTAACGCAATAAATAGTATAATTGCATATATTACAAGAATCGAAAGTGATGAATATTTCCAAACAGCTTTTTATTTTTTCCAACCCTTCGAGGCGCAAAGAACAAATGCTATTCTACTCAGGATGGCGTTCTATGAATTGAAGAAAATTGCTTTTACTCTCTTGTCCAGGACTGACGACCCGACCCTCTAAGAAGCTCGATTTCACTGTTAAATAAAGTTTTATCCTCCTCCTTCTACTCCTCCTCCTCTTGAGTGCAGTTTTCCTATAACGGTCCGAATATTTGGAAGACATAGCTGTGGGAAATGTACCGAGATATCCCTCCAGGTCTGAACAAACATATTGTTACTTTATCTTTACCGTAGACGTGACTCGTTTTGCTCAATAAACCTCCATACTGGTTAGAGGCCTGGTATAAAACCGGCCTATACACAGTGGGTTATTTGGAACTCAGCCTATAGTTTTTGCAGCCCATAGGGCATGTCGGAATACTGTCATGTCATGACAATGTAAAGAGATGTGATACAATACTTTCGAGCGTTCGGCAATGTTGCAAAACTTTTTACCTTACATATGATTAGCAAGAATCGTAATACCTTCTGTCAAAGGCGACAGCCCTGAAGAACTACAATTAGTTTTGGTCTTGTATTTTCGCTGTGTTCATTTACTAGCAGCTGGCTATTCCCTTTGTTCGAAAAATTGCTTAATACAGAAGCTGAGGCCTATCTCCGAATCTTCGCGCTCCGCAGAGGACCGGCTTCGAAAGAATGGGGCGACGTCTTGCGTAGCAGTATCGGAAACAATACTTTAACTCCCACTTTAACCTAGTGGATTCGATTTTAAGCCTATTATTATGACAACAAGTTACGAACATGCAAATTCTGGTGCGGAGAAGCATCAGACGTCGACCGAGCGCTAAGAAACAGCAGGGAGAGCGAGCCTGAGTGAAGCAGCTAGAATCCAAGCCGACGTCACGGAGGCGCGCTTCGGAGCGCCGCCCGTGTTCCCGATCACCGCCAATAGCGTTGCTTCGATGTGGCCCAGGCCATCTGATGACGAACGCGGTGATTCAAGACCTGGCAGCACGTCGGAGTCTTCCGAGACGCTGGTCGCCGATGACGATACACGCCCGGACAGAAATTGTCGTTTAATCACGGCATTCCAACGCAACTAGCTTGTCTGTGCTCGGGCACTGCTTTTATACCCGCGCTCACGCGGAAAAAAGGAACACACAAAGCGCCCAGCGCCGTCGTCTGGGATATTCGCGTTGTAGAAGGTTCGGCGCGGTTCGACGCTGCTAACACTACGCGGCTTCTGGGCCAATATCGAACCTCCTCATGGTCACGAAGACCTGGCCGTTTATTTTTTGTTATTTACTTAGCGCTCTGACGCGCGTGACTTCGATACATCTCCGGTTAACGTCGGTGGCCGTGCAATGATTCATAGACGCTCGGTTTGACAAATTTCTGGAAGGCTGTCGGGGGGAATAAAAAACGAAAATGCCACAAACAGAGCTTCTGCGACCCCTTATTACAATGCTATACCATAACTATTAGATGACCTATAATAATATTAAGAATTTCTAGAATTATAGTAGACGCTGTACGTGGGAGTTTGGGACAGGTGATGATGACTCTAGACTAGCTGTGGGCCGCGCAAGCTGTTTGGTCGGC
Organism: Haemaphysalis longicornis; assembly: GCF_048455015.1. Classification (NCBI taxonomy): domain Eukaryota; kingdom Metazoa; phylum Arthropoda; class Arachnida; order Ixodida; family Ixodidae; genus Haemaphysalis; species Haemaphysalis longicornis. The sequence goes on from NW_027526203.1 coordinate 250,521,696, forward strand.
CAGCAAAATTCCAATCACCCCAAAATGTCCAGGTAACCACTGTAACACTACGTCGTTAAGCAATCTGGTAGCCTGTGTATGCATATTGTGTATTTCCTGGGCCAGTTCTTCCCGGGAAGATGAGGCTAGTTGAAGTGCCGCCTGTTAATCTGTGAAAATCACCCATTCACAAGCTTCTTGCCCCAGAAAGTACTGCGAAGCAGAGCGCAAAGAAGCAACTTATGTGTTCGTCGACGTTGTTTTGTGGCTTAACCTGGGCCAAATTGTTCTACGCGTTAATGGAACCCAGGTTCCCACCGTTGATGAGGGCGACATTTCAATAGTGTGGGGCACGCACTTCACAATTCCAATAAGGATAATATTAAATAGGGTTGGGCTTAAAATACCATCCTGGGGCACACCTCGGGTGACATTGTGAGAGGTTGTTTCGCCATCCTTCGCGGACATAAAGACAGATCTGTCGGAGAAGTAATCGGATATCCAATTATACACCTCCGATGCCTGCAGATTCAACTGCAGATCTTATCGCCTGGCGTGCCACACAGTCAAGGGCTGCTCTTGTATCAATTAACACTGTTAGAGAGTTGCGACACTGTGAAAGCCCATGGGCTTTCGCACTCTTTGGGGGGGAAGGGGGGGGGGGGGGGGGGCTTCAAGGAGAAGCATGTTGTCAATGCTGCTTCGAAGCTGCCGGAATCCAGTCATCTGTGTGGGATACACGTTCAGGTTTATCAGGTTCCAATCTAGGCGAACAAAGACCATTTTATCCCTCAGCTCCCTACGCACCTTAGTTGTGCAATGGGCCGATGAGACTCTATTTCAGTAGGGGTTTTGCCGGGTTTTTGTACGCGTATCGTAAGAAAAGAATATGAAAAGCCTGCCATTCATCAACTCTTATTGGTTGGCGTGAATTCTGTGCCTCTTTCACCGCCTCAATTGAGACGTACCTAATGTTTAGATATGAGGATATTTCGGCGGAAATAAGAACCGCGTAAAGGAAACGATTTTACTCAACAGTGCTAACACTGCAGCGTTGTGCCCCACCGAAGCACCGTAATTTGAGATACCCAACTGGCACAAACATATGCACTTTAAAAAACTCGGGCAGTTTGCTGTGCCACAGTGCACCTCAAACAGGAATGGGTGTGTTGAAGTTAGCAAACTGGAAAAATCACGATGCCATCAATATGCTTTGACTCAGGAATGCTATCCTCGTTGTGACACCGCGCAATGGCTCATTACGTAGCACTTGCATTGCACATTCTCACAACCCATGTACTGATGATGATGGTGATTTCTATTGGTTTCCCCTTTGTATCAGGGTGATAACATGTCATCTTACCAAAATAGACAAATATACCTATGTTTTATACTCTTGGTTTAATACTAGCGCGGCTTAGGGCAGGCACAAAAAACTTATTAGACACAAAATACTTTTTTTCTCTGTTACAGGTGATAACTCATCTAGGCAATATTCCCCTGTCTGCTTTTCGACCACTAGCATTCTAATCTCCTTTTTGTCGCCCTGAGAGCATTTTAAGTTATCTTCCTCTGTGCTACCCTTCAATCCCAGGGCTTCTGGAAGCCGAATATTTCCCTCATGTAAATTTCGATGGATACCCTCACATTCTAACACTATTTGACGCATATTTCCTGTTTCTTTTCCGCAGACGACGCATACCCCATCATTTTGTTAATACTTCCCCACAAAGCTCTTTGTTCGCAAGCAACCTGCTCAGGCCTCAAAAAGCAAAGAACTGCCAAGGGAATTATCGTTGAAATTTTTCTTCCTGATGTTCAATTTCTCAGACCTGTACATCTCTAACGACGTTTTAGCTTCCATTTTTTCTCTCCATTTATTTTTTTCAATCTGCCTTGCCTCTTTTTTGGTTACCTTAGCTGTTTTGGATTATCCACGGTTCTTTCCGTATTTCATTATTAGCCTTGTGGTCTTCCGTATCCACTGCATGTCCACGCTTTTCAAATATAGGTACCTAAAAACCTTAGTTGCCGTCCTTCGTTGATCCATTGCTCTCAACCTCATCTCAGAACATATTTTACTCTGTGCTTCTCTGTACTGCTTCTCTCTACTCTGTACTTCAAACGACGCCCGGCCCATATCTCCCTGCACTGATTCGTTGGTTGTATTCCCATGCGCGCCTAAGGCCAATTGTCCTACCGTTCTCTGGTTCACTTCAAGGCCTGATAGAACGTCTGATTTTAAGCAGAGTACAGCATTCGCAAATGAGAGACCCGGAACCATTACTCCTTTCCACATTCCTCTCACTACTTGATATTTGTTATACCCCCACAGAGCTGTATGCTTCATTATAGCTGCGTTTCGCTTTCCCTTACCCTTATGTTGCTCCTCGTGAGTTCTTAAGTCGTTATCCCCTTCGTTTATCCATGCTCCACGATATTTATATTCATTCGCTCTGGTTAATTCGCCTTGCTGAATAGACACTGCGTCAGTGGTAGCGTCATTGAAAACATTATTCCCGATTTTTCTGCACTAAAATTTAACCCGAAGTCGTTACCCTAGGTAGGTGGCTTCCTGGCCACTAATATTTATTAGCCGTTGCATATCGGTCTGGTTATCAGCTAAAAGAACAATGTCGTCTGCGTATAACATTCCCGGAATACGCTGTTGTACCACTTCGCCTTGCAGCATATGGGTTAGGCTGAACCCTACTTGACTTTCCTCCAGTTTCTTTTCGAACTCTGCCATCTAAAGCATGAACAGTATTGGGCTCAAAGACCATCCCTGTTACAGTCCCCGATGGGTGTTGACCTGCTGGGCGCATTTCTGCTCTTCCCATGTAAGGTGCACTCTATTATATTTATAATTGCTATAAGGAACTGTATGAACTCGTCATCTGATTCCTGGAGCTTCAGCATTCTCCACAGCAGTTCTCTGTTTACGTTGTCATATGCCCCCTTAATGTCCAAGAACGTAATCTATAATGGTCCATTCTGCGCTTTCGCAATTTCAATGCACTGCTTTATCACGAACAAATTATTATCAAATCGTCTGTCTTGTCTAAATCGATTCTGCAGTTCCACATGTATTTCATTTTCTTCTATCCATGCTTGAAGTTCTGATTTTATCGCCTGCATTACGAATCTATACACCAATGACGTTACTGTAAGTTGTCTGTATGAATCAATACTGTCTTTGTTGCCTCTGCCTTTATATATTAAATTTATCCTACTTTCTAGCCAGTCCTCTGGTATTTCTTTGGTTTGTACCACCTTATCTATTGCCCTCATGAACGATTCGTTACATTTAGGTCCAAGCAGGTTTATCAGTTGCATTGGTATTCCGTCCGGGCCCACTGCTGCCTTGGGGGAAACCTTTTGCTCTGCTTTTTTCCAATCAAGGTTTCTCAAACTTATTTCCCTTTCCGCAGTCTTCTGTGGCGCTGATGTTATCGGTGTAGGTTTCCCTACCACTATTGCCCTAAACTTGTCACTAATCACTCGATGAATATGCTCTAACGCGTTCTCTCCTTCTAAATTTTTTCCCTCCTCATCAATCAAGAATTTTTTATGTATACCATTTTTTGAGCTTAGCAATTTCATGTGGTTCCAAAACTTCTTGGATACGCTTTTGTCCTTCCGTATTTCTGCCATCCATTGTTCACTTTTAGGCTTGATCTTTGCTTGCACCATTTTCTGCACTTCTAGTTTTTTTCACCGGTAGATATCCCATTTTTCCTTCACTACCTCCGGTTCCATACCAGTTCTTTTTGGTTCTCTTTGTTCTCTCGACGCCTTTCTTCGCTGGTCCATAGCCTTTTTTATTTCCTTATTCCACCAGCTTCTAGGCTTTTTCTTCCCTTTCCATCGGTTTTGTTGCTTTGCTTCATTCATCTTACCCTTTATGAACGCAATCATTTCGTCGTAATCCCAATTTTTGTCTGGGTATTTATCGATTTCATCTGCCATTCTATCAGCGACGATCTTTAACTGCTCATTGTTCAAATTAGTTCCTCCAATTGTACCTATTTCAAAATTTGTCTGGATTGCGCCTCCAAAGTGCAATGTAAGCCGCTTGTAGTCGCTTCCTAAGCTGTCTGTTCAATTTTAATCTATCCTCATTTCCCGCTACCTTTCGTATACTGTCTCGGATACTAAACTATAGTCTATGCTGGACTGCCTGTTACCGCTTTCCAGCGTTATTTGTCCGTCACACTTGCTTTCGTATTTACTATTACAAGCCGGTTTTCCTAACATAGATCTATGACTAGAGAACCGTTATGGTCTGTGCATCCATCCAAACCTTCTATGTGGGCATTCACACCTCCAACTAAGATTATTTCACCCGAATATTTGAACTCGTTTATATCTATCCTCAAACAGTTTACCATCTCCTCATTTTCCTCCCTAGCACTACTTCCGGTCCACAGATACACCACTCCTAACCATGTATTTTTCCCCTCTATGGTGCCTCTAAACCATAGATGCTCTTTACAGCTTCCATGCACTCTCTGCCAGTCGGTCCTTTGTTTAATGAGCATGCCAACACCACCCCCTCTCTTCATTCCTACTTCTTCGCGTCAAATCTTAAGCTGGTCCTTGCCACTGGCATACATCATGTCAGGGTAGTGACCGCTCTTACTGGTTTGTTCAGTCTTTTTCTAACGAATGTCCAACTGTTTTTGTCGCGGCAGAATATACATTAAGTTAAAAAGAAAGTTTGGGAAGGAGGAGCATTAGTTTCGGACAGGCTGCCTCCTGGCAGGTCCGCTAAGAAGTCACTGGAATGGGAAAGCACGAGACGTGGAACAGTAATTGTGGTTCCAGTTTATTACCATTATCGATTAAGGTTAAACATGCTTCAAGGCCTGTAATGTTTAAGCTTCGGCGGCGGGGGCGTCAGTGGCAGGAGCAGCTTGTCCGAGGTGGGCATGGGCAGCGTCATTAGGTCGGCATCCCAAGAATGCTGCGCGAAGTTCGGCGTTCTCTGACTCCTGGATAAACAATAAGAAAAGAATACATCTTCCAAAGCCGTGGTCCACTCGGGAGTCAGTGATAAAATTGAGTACAGCGCCAAGCGCGATATTTCAGAGCTTTCGGCACTAAACCACAATGATATTCTCTTTGGAGGTTACTTTTAACAGGCCCCTACACGACCTTAGAGTCCAAAAAGATCCCAGCATAAAAAAACGGCATTTTTGACCAATATTGTTATTGGCGAAATAAGCATTCTGGCCGTGCACGGCTCGCGATACACTATCAATTCAGACCCTTCCTCGATTTGTGGGTAATGTGTCTTGCGATTGCCTTGAAAAGAGAAATGTCGAACTCTCGCGACAGGCGTGGAAGGCCGACGGCAGTGAGCGACGTTACATAAAATATTCACATGTATTTTAGGGAACGCTACAAGCTGTATATTACAAAACAAATTAAACCATTATTCTTGTTGAAAATTGGATTCTCCGAATGAGTTTTTGTGTGTAAAGGAAGGACAACGTGGGGCTTGAACTTTGTCCGCACAAGGCACCACCCGCCGCGGTGGCTCAGTGGCTAAGGCGTTGCGCTGCTGAGCACGAGGTCGCGGGTTCGATTCCCGGCCGCGGAGGGCACTTTTCTGATGGAGGCGAAAAGCAAAAACGCCCGTGTGCACGAGATTTCGGCGCACGTTAAAGATCCCCAGGTGGTCAAAATTAATCCGGAGCCCTCCAATACGGCGCGCCTCATCGCCTGCGTTGCGTCGGCGCGTTAAAAAAACCTACAATCAATCAATCAATGAAATCAACAAGTCACCGAAACATCGCGACCGTTTGGGCACCCCAGTACTGCAGAAAAATGTTGAGAGTGCCTTTTTCGTATAGTAAGGCTCGTCAGAGATAACGACAAATTCCATAAATACCTGTTAGCAGTACTACTGACTGCACTGCATGGCGCTGCACTGCAGAGTCCTGCACTGCTGCACCCTTCTATCACTACGCCTGGTTTTGAGGCTTACATCACAACGCTCGAAAGCTAACGTTACAACTAAAAATTCCTCAGGCGCTTAGGCCTACCTAGCCGTTTTGAAGGCGACGCCCTGACGATGGTCATAATTTTTTTATTACTACATCGTACTTGCTTCTCTTCGCTTTCATTCCCTTGTTTTCGGCGCGAATTACTTCGAACCGCTTATTTTCTTCTGCACCGTGTTTGAGCCTCGCTTTCGTTCATACGGCGCGAATATGCGGCGCCAGACTGGCCAGACGACGTGAATTTACGTCTTACGGCGCGCAATTGGCACACGCCACAGCTTCCCTAAAATCATGGTTGTCCGCATCTGGTGTGCACATGTCTTACTCATGTTTTATAACGTTTCGGTGTAAGGCAGCACGAACTACGATGGCAGTTTTAGACTTTACAGTCATGGTTTCGTAGATTATCTGAAGCGGACACATTAGCCGCTCAAAGCTCCTGATTCCCGGCCAATGGCCCGAGTGGGAAATGGCCACGAAGAAAGGAACAACAACAGCGACAACTTTGTTTGACCACTGGCAAAGTGCGGAAGTACGGCTGCGGTGGCGCATCGGGCTGCAACTTTGGATACCCGAGTTAAAGTCCTATCGCATCAAAGAAGTGTTTTTTATTTACTTTTTACAGCCGGGACCATTTTCTTGACCCGACAACAACAGCGATCTTTCTCAGAATGGGGAATAAAAGCTTTCGCATCAATATGAGAAATTACGGTGGTTTGATTTCTCAAAGTCTTGTGTCATTTACTCGCTGTGGTGGCTCAGCGACTAAGGCTTTGTGCTGCTTAGCGCAGTGACAATCCGGGTCGCGGCTGCCGTTTTTCTGATGGAAGCGAAAGGCAAAAACGCCCGTGTGTGGAGATTTCGGTGCCCCGTTAAAGGTCCCCAGATGATCAAAATTGATTTCCAGTACTCCACTTCGGCTCGCCTCATAGCCAAGGTGTAGCTTCGGTGCGTGAAACTCCCTAAATTTTGTGTAATTTCAGACGTAGATAACGGCATCTTTCCTTGGGCAAGACCGCAAACAAATATGTTAATTAGATAACACAGACACTTCCCACTTCCTTATAAAGCAAACCACTCAGCGTGGTTCTGGAAGCGTTGTAATTTCGTCCCTGTGATTTAAATATTCCCTCCCTTGCATTATGTTCTTCTGTAGTACTTTGAAGAAAAAAAAAACGCTCTTTTAAACATGTAAAGTTATACGCGTGCCGTAATACCATTTCGTTATTGCGAAGCACTCACCGTGAAAACGCTGGTCTGGTTGCCACGGTTGCCCTCCTGCAGAGATACGGATGTGATGCCATTATCAACAGTTACACCATGGTACACGTTTTTCAGAAAATGCGCTATTAGCTCTACCATGAGCATAGAGGGCCCAAAGAAGGCGGCGATATTGCAAGCGGGCGCCTGGAGCATGCGGTTTGATGATTTGGCTCCACTCTTCGGCCGAAGAACTGCTTTTTAAGCGAGTGCTTTTAACACTTTTACGTGAATGACCATATTCGAGTTAACAAAAGTTTGCAGTGTGAGACATCGAAGACTGAAAGATCTCGTTCGCCCGCTCGCTCGATCACTCATTCCACTCACTCACTCACTCACCACTCACTCAGGTTTATTCGCATTGTGTACAATTAATCACGACAACCAGCGTTACGTTGTTCCTTACCAGGGTGCCTCCATTGCTTTCGCACACCTTCCTGATGCCGCAAAGGACATTTTCACACTGGAGATGCTGACGGACCTGATCCAGCTTTACCTTGACCTAGGAGGAAAAGAACACTTTGAAATCGGTCACCCTAGCATGTTGGACTTTTGAGAGTTGAGGCACAGTATCACTTTGTACTTCTAGGCGGGGCGGCATATGGAATCTTACATAATGTGTGCTAATATTATACTTTTACAGCTGCGTCCTAGCATAGCCCTCGTGTTCGAACGCTTCAGAATCAAACGAGAGCATTGTATGTAACAGTGAGTTTCTGGCAGATGGATAACCTCCAGAACAGAAACAGTTCTTACACTTCGTAAGTGGGTTTCTCGCGAAAGGCACTGTCCTTATATTCTGGCATTGCCTAAATTAAGGGGGTAAACTGAGCGCACACTAAAAGGCACTTAAATTTTCATAACCATATCACCTGCATAGCTAACAAGCGGCCCCTGTCAGACACCGCAAATGCGTTGCTCAGTTAATCCTGCCTTGTGCACGCAATTCTGTGTTAAGAAGCAATTACTGAAACAAAAAGTAGAAGTTTACCTCCTTTTTAAAAATTGGTCCTGGATCTTTAATCGGAATGTTTGTTCGTTACAAACGCTAAAGGTTATTTTACGCCGGAATAATAAACAAGCTACACGTTCTCCTGGGGACAATAAAGGCAACCATTAACGAAAATCCCCCCCCCCCTTTCTCTTCCATTCATACTTTCATATCCCTCGCGAAAGAGAAACACCATGCCGGGTTCAACAGTTTTCAGAATATTTTTTTGTTTGGACGTGGGGGAATACAACGTACCTCCTCGCCTACTTTTTCTTCGACGCAAGCCAGCACATGACCGAGATGTCTATCATCGAGCTCTGAAATGGAAACAAAATTAATACTGACGGTTCACTTCATGAGCGCCAGTCATGAATGCCATTCACGCCAGGCACACCCAGCTCGCGCATTATTGCCGGTTTTGTTCAGCGGGTGCCCGGTGTTCACTAATGAAGGACCAGAGAGATTGCTTGCTTCACTTTCTTTCCCGGGGGGTGGGCTGCTGCATTCAAGGGGTGATTTAGAGTAACAATTTGCGTCATTAGGTGGCAGCGTAAGACCACTACTTCAGGCCACAGGTTCGCAAAGATATTTGCACTTAAGATATCGTAACAGCAGCATGTGATTGGTCGGTGCCGGCGCGTGGTAGATTGCTCGTGCAAGATGAGATCATAACCAAGGCTTCGGTGCACCACAAACTGCTCTTACGGCATCTTACATGCGACGAGCTTACATAACTCAGCTTCAGTTTACTTCAAAGACCAGAAAGAAAAGCCGACTAGAGGTGGTCTGTGTACCTTCCTCCCGATCTACTACAGTGACGCTCACAGAGACTTGCAGCGGCTGTCCAAGCCACCCCAGTCTTCTATAAATTCAATGTTAGCCTACTTTATAAAAACCATCCGTAATGCTTTGAGGGACTCTGCTACAATTTATGTGAGGCATGCGTCTTCGCAGCCAACACGCTTAAAAACGACCGCGCGTGTGTTTCTTAAATGCACGACCAACCATTGTAATGAATTTGGCTAAGTGGGCTATGTGCGAAGTTCTGCATGCGCCATCACTTTAAAATTAAATATGTGACATCACCAAGCGCAAGCATAGCCTGAGTACTAATGATACCAGAACGCTGAACCCATTTCTGAAACAAATCGCGCTCCTCGTTGATGGTCAAATTAGCTCGATTGCGTGCAGTGATGGGTCGGTCAGGTTCAGCGAGCCAAAAGAAAAAAAAGGGAAGGGGGCGGGGTTACCAAACGTTAGCTGCTTTTTTAGCGAAATTATGCACGCATCGTCACAGCCGACATCACCAATTAGTGCAAGCAGGATGTAGCGAGAAAATCAGCACTTACAAAACATCATATGCAAATAACAAGCTTTTTACGCAACGTTTTTATGCTGACCTAAAAAGTTTGGCACATTTTCAGAAAACCTTTGCCACACAGAATTATACGGCGAAAGCTACAACTCTTACCAGAGTTTTTTACAAACATCACATAGCTTTTTTGCGCTGCCCGTGCGCCTCACTGTTAATAGCTTCCGCTGCTTTTAACAAAACCGCCATATAATGAATTGTTTCGGGACCTGGTCGACATTGTTATAAAGACGCTTTTCAGGAAATCATGTGTCCAGTGCGTTTGGTTTTCTTGCTTGACGCATGATCTCTTGAATGTATAAAAGTAAAATTGTAACATAAACCCAGTGGGGCCGTTCTCGCACTGATAAAATTGTATTCAATAATTAAATAATGTGCGGCGGGGATTTTAGGTGGTATTTATCTGTCAACTTCTTCGCTTGGCAACACTAGAAACGGCCACATACATGGCCGCTGCGCCGCGGAAATCGTGCGCCTTCTGCCACTGCGCCCGCACACCGAAGAAAAAAACACCGGCGTGCGTCGTCTGCTTCGCTTCAACCCGATTCTCATCTGTGGTGTCAACAGAGATGTTTTTAATCACACTCACAATGGACTCGAGACATTATTTGCGCTCGCCGGGGTAGAGTTTGGAACGTCCAACAGATATCATGTGCTTAGCACGGACAAGTGCCGCCATCCCGCGGTGCCCGACGTAACTAGTCATGGCGCACCACGGCCGGGCTGGAGGAGCGGCGGGCGCGCACTTTCATACGGCCTGCGCTTCGGCTATAGTTCCCACCTTTCACCGCCGCTAGTTCGTGGCGCTGCGGACCAACCCTCGCCGGTTGACCTACAGCATGGGCCCTGCCTTGGTACACGTGATACCTGTCCGTGTAAATTTACATGTGCGCCATTAAGATAGGCGACTCCTTCCCCCTTCTGAATTTTCGGTCTAATAGGGTCAAACAGCCTAATATTATCACTCGGAAGCGCTTAATCAAAAAATTCAAAGAAACATTTTAACTCGGGGCACACGAAGAAAAATATGCGAGGCCTTCATATATTATCAGCGACTGTATTATATGAAAATGGTGAGGCAGGCAATAAACGCGGCATTTTCCGTGACTGAAATATCAGTTTTTATTTTTCCTTTCGGATGATGTCTTGGTTTGCACGCGCACAGGGCACGACCAGTGACGCGAATGATTTCCCGCCGAGGGAGATACGGTTATCGCTTAGCTAAACGTGTTTCTGCTGCTCACGCTCCGGTCGGGCTGAGCGGAGCGCTGGCAGCGAGCGCACTGTCAAAAACATACAGCTAAAACACCTAATCGTGCAACTGAAGTGCACAACGAGTCTTCTTTTTGGTGAGATATAGCAGCGAAGGCATTCATTGATACCGGTGATATTCTGCGGCAGATCCAAAACACGCGCGGCAAGCGTTGTCGGCTCGCTCGGCCAGAGGCAATGCGTCGACAAAAAAAAAAGGGTGGGGGGGTAGAGGGTTGGTTCGAAGCGCCCTCACTCTGTCAAGAATCTGCTGTACGGTTTCCTTGTTGGGTGCGCAGGCCGTATGAAAGTGCGCGTTCGCCGCTCCTCCAGTCCGGCCGTGGGCGCACTCATATGGTTGACTGCATGCATGCCTCGCCAGTGAATACAACCCAGACCTGTTTTCATATAATAGGGAATTCATGTGTGAATCCCATTTCGCATTGTGGTCGTGAGGTCAGCAATGTTCTGGGATGCCAAAACTTGCTTTTCCATTTCCTACGATGGAAAAAGAACCCATTGTCGCTTAGAATGATTCTAGTAATTACCTATGCAACGCAGTCTTCGAGGATTCAGTTACTTCGCTACTTAGTAGATTAGCGTTGAACTGCGCGCTAACCTACGAAACACCGCAGCGTCTGGTTCTGTTTATGGAGCCTTGGTACTTAGAAAAGTTTCAGCGAAGTCTTCGGGTTTTTTATTACCAGTTAATTGCATCTTATTTCACAGCGTCGGCACTTACCAGGAAAGGCACGCAATGGTTACAGTATAGAGCCTTTTTTTTCGTCTTTGAACACAATGACAAAAAAACATAGACTGAATGGACGGGACAGAACTCACCGCAAACGGAGTGATTGTGGTGTCCGTGGTGGTGGTGGTGATGGTGGTGGTGGGGACTGTGGGTGTGCTCCTCCTGGTGCTCCTGGGTCTGGGGCTCTTCGTCGTTCGCGTAGGCAACCGCGCAGATCATTGCTAGGAAGAAAACGGCCCTCATGGTGATTCTTGGAGGTGTGCACGCTGTCCGGAAGAGAATGCTATGTCCTTACCCGGGACTCGCTTTTAAATAGTTGCGAGCCACCCCCAGCCGTTGTCAAATACGAAGGGAGGCACTAGCTCACCCTCACCACCAGCCCAGTGGGCGGAGTTTCTCGCAAGAGAGAGAAAAAAAGAGAGAAAGAGAGATAGCCTACACTAATGCGCTACACGCAATGCGATGTCGCCGATTCACCATTGAGATTAAAAGCTCAGTACGTCTTATGTGGTGAAGCTGGTTGTCATGATGTTACGTTGGCGTCATCACCATGCGGGTTGCCTTACGATGTCCGCTTTTCTAGTTTTTATCTTCTTGGCGCCGTTTACAGCGAAACCTAGAATGATATCGGAGCGAAATTACGCACCTATTTCCGCTCTAAAATGTCAGGCGGTTACAAAACGTGATATAGCGCAGTACCATATTGCCGCTGTCAACGGCAGTTCATAAGAAAGCTCTCAGTAAGTTATCACCCTTAAAGCATCTTCTTGCCTTCTCCCCTTTCAGGTTTTATCTGTTTCTTTTCACTCTCTGTGACCTCACTTTTATCGGCTTCTTCGCCTGGTGTTTCCCGCCCTTGCTTAATATCAACCTTGGAACTTTCAAGAAGCCGAAATGATTTCGCTTTCTCAAAGAGGAGTCCCGTTTGCCTGCATGGGCAAGCATTCCTTCGGTGTACTAGCACTGAGCTGTAAGACAAATGGATTTATAGATTAATTGATTAATTAATTAATTAATTAATTAATTAATTAATTAATTAATTGATTGATTGATTGATTGATTGATTGATTGATTGATTGATTGATTGATTGATTGATTGATTGATTGTAGCGTTTAACGCGCCGATGCTACACAGGCGATGAGGCACGCTGTAGTGGAGGGCTGCGGATTAAATTTGACCACCTGGGGATCTTTAACGTGAACCGAAATCTCGTACATGCGGGCATTTGTGCTTTTCGCCTCCGTCATAAAAGCTGACGCCATGACCGGGAATCTAACCCGCGTCCTTCTGCTCAGCAGCACAACGCCATAGCCACTGAGCCACCGCGAAGGGTTGTAGGACAGATGCTGTTTGTGCAAGTTTAATGTGTTTCGTAATTCCGCTTGGCGGACGCTAAACAAGTTATAAAAGTTCCTTAAAACCAAATCAACAAATGTCTTTCAAAGGTCACTACAGCAAGAATTGGTTAATTATTGTAAGATAGCGTTGAGACCCCGAAGTAAGATATTCGTCTTCCTCAAGGCTCGAGATTTTCGTTTATTGGCATTTGTGCCGCGTGCTATGATTATCTGCGTTTTTTTAGAAACACTTCTGACAAACATTCTTGACTAAAGGCGATGGGAAACGATAATAGATGGATGCCGGCCACTCTTTCTGACACTGTTTATCTTTAGGGCTGCTTGTTTCTACAAGGAACAGATTGGATCTACAAATAAGAGAACAGCAATTTAACCACCCAACGTCAAACGCTTTTGGGTGTTAGGACGAACTAAATCAAGCATCTTTGCGAGTAAATAGACCTAGATATGCGTGTGTAGGAGCAAAAAAAAAAAAAAAAAGACTATGAGCGAACTTAATCTTTAAATGCCCAATTGCAAAACTAAAAAAAAACATCCTCCGGTTGAAATACTTCCAGTATAAGCCACACTTGTCTAATCCTGGTTAATGATTTTCTCATCCGAGAGGCGTTTCCAATAATTTAAACAATGCGTAATCATTTTGGTGTGCCCAGGATGCCTGCCCACACCGAAGCACTCTGCGCACTCCAGCCTAGCCGGCCACCTTCGGAAGGCCGCGCAACACCTCCCTGCTCTTAAGGCTCATAATGATGTCGTGGCTCGGACTTGTGTCGCTAAATAAACTTAATTCTCTCTATATATATTTTACTCATCTAATTTGCGCGGGTCTGCTTTGGTACGGTGCACTTGTATGATCAATTGCTGCTTTCAAAAGTGAAAATTTCATGAATGACGAAGTTAATCCCACGAAGTGACTACAAAAATTATCTGGCCTGTGCCATCACGCCATGCAAGACTTCCTTGTCGGAAAGCATAATGGCACAGCGCAGACCACATTTTTTGTGTAAAATCAGGTACCTTGACTTTTGTGTAAAATCAGGTACCTCAGTTACTTGATTCGTTTGGTCGCATAAATTGGTTATTCAAAACGTTGTGGGAAAGCACGGCTACGGAATGTCCGCCGCACATATGAAGGCCATAGCTCGAATTAGATGCATTTAATAATGACATTTCGACATCTGTCTAATGATCCCACTAACGATTACTGTACTGTATGAGCATCATTCTTAGTCCTACTGCAGTAAAGCATGAATACAGTGCCTTTTTATTCTCTCGCCCGCTTATTTTTAATCTCTTACCCAACGCTGGCATGGCGATTTGGACTGCGTCATGTACTAGCGTGCGTTAGCGTAATTAGGGGGGTGCAGGGGTCGCACCCCCCCCCCCCTCCCCCAACCGAAATTTTGTCCCGGGGAAGGGAGGAAGTAACAAAATACAAAAATAGCTGTGCCTGTCGAAAATACTAACCACAGATTATCCTTTTTATGCGGATAAGCTACGCCACACCAACCTTTTATCACTTGTTCCTCTTTTCATACTTTCCCTTTTCCTCTTTCACCCCCCCCCCCGGCGAAATAAAATTCTGTGTATCCCCTGATTCCATTTTTAAGTTAGGCGGTGTGTCTGGCCTCTTATACACCAGCTTTTCTGTGATCGGTGCAGCCATCGGCTGTTGACGTGCATAGCTGCAAAGCAGACCAAGGAAATTTGATTGGTGGGCGCAGACATACGGAGGTTTCCCAGAACGTACACTCTGAGCACCAGAAGATCCGCTTAATTAAAAAGCTCCCTAAGGACGAATCACTTCGATTGAAGAGACAAAAGCACGGCATTGGCAAGTCTCGGCATAGGATTTCTCTGGAAACATGTCGTGTGGACATCACTCAAATCGCATTGGGTGATGCAACCACTCAGTTCCCATTTTTGAGCCTAATATAAGCCTAGCATCGTGATTTGTCACCTTTCTTTCCCTATTTGCACAATATGTGGCCATTCGGGGATAGTGTGATGAAGGAGATTCACTGAGATATTTAGAAAGTCAAATAAGACTTAGGGAGAAGTTTTCCCTGAGTTTTCGTCGCTATTTTTAGTGTAAAATAGGATTTTGTAAGCTAGGTTTCATGTTTTCTATACATTTTCTATTTAAGCGTAAGCACAATAACTCGAAGTCGGCATAGATGTTGTTCCCGGCAGCCGACTACTACATGAATGTCCCCTCGTGCACTTTTAATTAAACATAGTTAGGAGTTCCGAAAATTACCTTAGGCACTGCGAAGATATGAACACCGGTAACCGTGGCTTATGATACAAGACTGTTGACGTGTCATAAATTTGCCTGGCTTCCACTCCCTTCAGAGTATATTAAATATTGCATTTCATTTCTCGACAACACTGTTATAAATTCTGAAATCTGGTGTTTCCCTAAAAAGTATAATTGCGGCCCTGGCAAATCGGTATCTAACATGTCCTTCAAGAAGTATAGAGAACATGCGGCCGAGCAAACAAGAAAATAATCCTCCAAAAAAAGCGCAAAAACGCGGCGCGAATTTTGTGAGGAATACCAAAACAAGCGGGAGTTCTATATATGCTCCCACTGGTGAAGAAGGTTTAATCATATTAATATTACAAAAAACCGCCTCAGATATGATGGGAAAGTAAATACTTAACATCAAATATTTCGTATCTCTAAAATATCTAAAGCTATGAACGAAAGCACTTATCCGATTTGTATAGTAGCCGCACAGGTAGCATTCACCATGTTCAATGTTCGGTTTGGCAGCAATGTGATCAAGAGAGCGACTGCGTAATTGCCTTACTTCTTGATTCCGCAACATATGTTTTATTTCATACCTCAAATAAACACAGCTACTCTCACATGTGTTCGACTCATCTGGAAAATCTTCAGCTACCACTTCGGCTGAACCATGCATGTTTTTACAGTTGAACAGCTGCCTGCCCTGCAGCGACCGCTATAAAAAGAGAGCATGCCCCTCAACATGGGATTCTTCATTCGGTTTTTGACCCGCCGCGGTGGCTCAGTGGCTAAGGCGTTGCGCTGCTGAGCACGAGGTCGCGGGTTCGATTCCCGGCCGCGACGGTCGCAATTCTGAGGGAGAGAGAGATAATCAACTTTACTGAGCTCGAAAATTCGATGGTGCGCGCAGGCACCAGACGGGGTGGTTCCCTATTCACGGTACCCATATGTATCCAGCAACTCCTGGCCCCTGGCCGTCAGTGCTAGCTGAGTTGGCAGGGCGGGGCTGGACAACAAGGTCTCCCATCGCTCGGGGGGTTGGGGATTGGGGGTGTTGGGGGGAAAGGGCGGTGGGGGGTTCTTGAGGTCTTTGCACTCGGCTATGATGTGTGCTAGAGTGCCTCTTTCCGTTTTGCAGAAAGGGCAGAGTGTGTCGTGCTGCGCCGGGTACATTCGGTGTAACAGAACGGGATGCGCTAGCGATCCCGCCTGCATGCGCCGCAGGATCGTTTGCTGTTGCCTGATTAACTGTGGGTGCGGTTCGGGAAGTTTGCACCTCGCGTTTCTATACATCTGAGTAATCTCTTTAAAGCTGGTCACGGGATGCGGTAGCTCAGCCGGCTCGTCCTCAGCCCGGATGGACAGTTCTCGGGCGTGGTGGTCGGCGAGGGCGTTGCCTTCCACCTTCGAGTGAGCCGGTACCCACACGAGCTCGATGGCTCGTCCCGGAGGCTTGTGCTTGGAGAGAATGGCTCGCGCCGCGGTAGAGATCACTCCTCTTCGGAAGCTTCCGTAGGCTGACTTTGAATCTGTGACCACGGTGTCCACGCTCGGTTGCACGAGTGCGAGTGCCACGGCTGCTTCTTCCGCAACGGCTGGGTCTGTCGTCCTCAGCGACGCGCTGACGATCAGCTTGTCGATGGACGTGGAAGGTCCATCGTGTCGATGGAAGGTGCGCGAAAGCAATGGAGGCACCCTGGTAAGGAACAACGTAACGCTGGTTGTCGTGATTAATTGTACACAATGCGAATAAACCTGAGTGAGTGGTGAGTGAGTGAGTGAGTGGAATGAGTGATCGAGCGAGCGGGCGAGCGAGACCTTTCAGTCTTCGATCTCTCACACTGCAAACTTTTGTTAACTCGAATATGGTCATTCACGTAAAAGTGTTAAAAGCACTCGCTTGCAAAGCAGTTCTTCGGCCGAAGAGTGGAGCCAAATCATCAAACCGCATGCTCCAGGCGCACGCTTGCAATATCGCCGCCTTCTTTGGGCCCTCTATGCTCATGGTAAAGCAAATAGCGTATTTTCTGAAAAACGTGTACCATGGTGTAACTGTTGATAATGGCATCACATCCTTATCTCTGCAGGAGGGCAACCGTGGCAACCAGACCAGCGTTTTCACGGTGAGTGCTTCGCAATAACGAAATGGTATTACGGCACGCGTATAACTTTACATGTTTAAAAGAGCGTTTTTTTTTTCTTCAAAGTACTACAGAAGAACATAATGCAAGGGAGGGAATATTTAAATCATAGGGACGAAATTACAACGCTTCCAGAACCACGCTGAGTGGTTTGCTTTATAAGGAAGTGGGAAGTGTCTGTGTTATCTAATTAACATATTTGTTTGCGGTCTTGCCCAAGGAAAGATGCCGTTATCTACGTCTGAAATTACACAAAATTTAGGGAGTTTCACGCACCGAAGCTACACCTTGGCTATGAGGCGAGCCGAAGTGGAGTACTGGAAATCAATTTTGATCATCTGGGGACCTTTAACGGGGCACCGAAATCTCCACACACGGGCGTTTTTGCCTTTCGCTTCCATCAGAAAAACGGCAGCCGCGACCCGGATTGTCACTGCGCTAAGCAGCACAAAGCCTTAGTCGCTGAGCCACCACAGCGAGTAAATGACACAAGACTTTGAGAAATCAAACCACCGTAATTTCTCATATTGATGCGAAAGCTTTTATTCCCCATTCTGAGAAAGATCGCTGTTGTTGTTGGGTCAAGAAAATGGTCCCGGCTGTAAAAAGTAAATAAAAAACACTTCTTTGATGCGATAGGACTTTAACTCGGGTATCCAAAGTTGCAGCCCGATGCGCCACCGCAGCCGTACTTCCGCACTTTGCCAGTGGTCAAACAAAGTTGTCGCTGTTGTTGTTCCTTTCTTCGTGGCCATTTCCCACTCGGGCCATTGGCCGGGAATCAGGAGCTTTGAGCGGCTAATGTGTCCGCTTCAGATAATCTACGAAACCATGACTGTAAAGTCTAAAACTGTCATAGTAGTTCGTGCTGCCTTACACCGAAACGTTATAAAACATGAGTAAGACATGTGCACACCAGATGCGGACTACCATGATTTTAGGGAAACTGTGGCGTGTGCCAGTTGCGCGCCGTAAGACGTAAATTGACGTCGTCTGGTCAGTCTGGCGCCGCATATTCGCGCCGTATGAACGAAAGCGAGGCTCAAACACGGTGCAGAAGAAAATAATCAGTTCGAAGTAATTCGCTTCGAAAACAAAGAAAGGAAAGCGAAGAAAGAGAAGCAAGTACGATGTAGTAGTAAAAAAATTCTGACCATCGTCAGGGCGTCGCCTTCAAAACGGCTAGGTAGGCCTAAGTGCCTGAGGAATTTTTAGTTGTAACGTTAGCTTTCGAGCGTTGTGATGTAAGCCTCAAAACCAGGCGTAGTGATAGAAGGGTTCAGCAGTGTAGGACTCTGCAGTGTAGCGCCATGCAGTGCAGTCAGTAGTACTGCTAACAGGTATTTATGGCACTTGTCGTTATCTCTGAATAGCCTTACTATACGGAAAAAAGCACTCTCAACATTTTCGTGCAGTACTGGGGTGCCCAAACGGTCGCGATGTTTCGGTGACTTGTTGATTTCATTGATTGATTGATTGATTGCAGGTTTTTAACGCGCCGACGCAACGCAGGCGATGAGGCGCGCCGTATTGGAGAGCTCCGGATTAATTTTGACCACCTGGGGATCTTTAACGTGCGCCGAAATCTCGTGCACACGGGCGTTTTTGCTTTTCGCCTCCATCAGAAAAGCGCCCTCCGCGGCCGGGAATCGAACCCGTGACCTCGTGCTCAGCAGCGCAACGCCTTAGCCACTGAGCCACCGCGGCGGGTGGTGCCTTGTGCGGACAAAGTTCAAGCCCCACGTTGTCCTTCCTTTACACACAAAAACTCATTCGGAGAATCCAATTTTCAACAAGAATAATGGTTTTTTTTGTTTTGTAATATACAGCTTGTAGCGTTCCCTAAAATACATGTGAATATTTTATGTAACGTCGCTCACTGCCGTCGGCCTTCCACGCCTGTCGCGAGAGTTCGACATTTCTCTTTTCAAGGCAATCGCAAGACACATTACCCACAAATCGAGGAAGGGTCTGAATTGATAGTGTATCGCGAGCCGTGCACGGCCAGAATGCTTATTTCGCCAATAGCAATATTGGTCAAAAATGTCGTTTTTTTTATGCTGGGATCTTTTTGGACTGTAAGGTCGTGTAGGGGCCTTTTAAAAGTAACCTCCATAGAGAATATCATTGTGGTTTGGTGCCGAAAACTCTGAAATACCGCGCTTGGCGCTTTACTCAATTTTATCACTGACTCCCGAGTGGACCACGGCTTTGGAAGATGTATTCTTTTCTTATTGTTTATCCAGGAGTCAGAGAACGCCGAACTTCGCGCAGCATTCTTGGGATGCCGACCTAATGACGCTGCCCATGCCCACCTCGGACAAGCTGCTCCTGCCACTGACGCCCCCGCCGCCGAAGCTTAAACATTACAGGCCATGAAGCATGTTTAACCTTCATCGATAATGGTAATAAACTGGAACCACAATTGCTGTTCCACGTCTCGTGCTTTCCCATTCCAGTGACTTCTTAGCGGACTTGCCAGGAGGCAGCCTGTCCGAAACTAATGCTCCTCCTTCCCAAACTTTCTTTTTAACTAAATGTATATACTGCCGCCACCAAAACAGTTGGACGTTCTTTGGAAAAAGACTGAACAAACCATTAAGAGCGGTCACTACCCTGACAGGATGTATGCCAGTGGCAAGGACCAGCTTAAGATTTGACGCGAAGAAGTAGGAATGAAGAGAGGGGGTGGTGTTGGCATGTTCATTAATCAAAGGACCGACTGGCAGAGAGTGCATGGAAGCTGTAAAGAGCATCTATGGGTTAGAGGCACCATAGAGGGGAAAAATACATGGTTTGGAGTGGTGTATCTGTGGACCGGAAGTAGTGCTAGGGAGGAAAATGAGGAGATGGTAAACTGTTTGAGGATAGATATAAACGAGTTCAAAGATTCGGGTGGAATAATCTTAGTTGGAGATGTGAATGCCCACATAGAAGGTTTGGATGGATGCACAGACCATAACGGTTCCCTAGTCATAAATCTATATTAGGAAAACCGGCTTGTAATAGTAAATACGAAAGCAAGTGTGACGGACAAATAACGTTGGAAAGCGGTAACAGACAGTCCAGCATAGACTACAGTTTAGTATCCGAGACAGTATACGAAAGGTTGACGGTAATGAGGATAGATTAAAATGAAACAGACAGCTTAGGAAGCGACCACAAGCGGCTTACCTTGCACTTTGGAGGCGCAATCCAGACAAATTTTGAAATAGGTACAATTGGAGGAACTAATTTGAACAATGGGCCGTTAAAGATCATCGCTGATAGAATGGCAGATGAAATCGATAAATACCCAGACAACAATTGGGATTACGACGAAATGATTACGTTCATAAAGGGTAAGATGAATGAAGCAAACCAACGAAACCGATGGAAAGGGAAGAGAAAGCCGAGAAGCTGGTGGGATAAGGAAATAAAAAAGGCTATTGACCAGCGAAGAAAGGCCTCGAGAGAACAAAGAAAAGCAAAAAGAACTGGTATGGAACCGGAGGTAGTGAAGGAAAAATGGGATATCTACCGGGGAAAAAAACTAGAAGTGCAGAAAATGGTGCAAGCAAAGATGAAGCCTAAAAGTGAACAATGGATGACAGAAATACGGAAGGACAAAAGCGTATCCAAGAAGTTTTGGAACCACGTGAAATTGCGAAGCTCAAAAAACGATATACATAAAAAATTCTTGATTGATGAGGAGGGGAAACATTTAGAAGGAGAGAACGCGTTAGAGCATATTCATCGAGTGATTAGTGAGAAGTTTAGGGGAATAGTGGTAGGGAAACCTGCCCCGATAACATCAGCGCCACAGAAGACTGCGGAAAGGGAAATAAGTTTGAGCAACCTTGATTGGAAAAAAGCAGAGCAAAAGGTTTCCCCCAAGGCAGCAGTGGGCCCTGACGGAATACCAATGCAACTGATAAACCTCCTTGGACCTAAAAGTAACGAATCGTTCATGAGGGCAATAGATAAGGTGGTACAAACCAAAGAAATACCAGAGGACTGGCTAGAAAGTAGGATAAATTTAATATATAAAGGCAGAGGCACCAAAGACAGTATTGATTCATACAGACAACTCACAGTAACGTCAGTGGTGTATAGATTCGTAATGCAGGCAATAAAATCAGAAATTCAAGCATGGATAGAAGAAAATGAAATACATGTGGAACTGCAGAATGGATTTAGACAGGACAGACGATTTGATAATTTGTTCGTGATAACGCAGTGCATTGAAATTGCGAAAGCGCAGACTGGACCATTATGGATTACGTTCTTGGACATTAAGGGGGCATATGACAACGTAAACAGAGAACTGCTGTGGAGAATGCTGAAACTCCAGGAATCAGATGACGAGTTCATACAGTTCCTTATAGCAATTATAAATATAATAGAGTGCACCTTACATGGGAAGAGCAGAAATGCGCCCAGCAGGTCAACACCCATCGGGGACTGTAACAGGGATGGTCTTTGAGCCCAATACTGTTCATGCTTTAGATGGCAGAGTTCGAAAAGAAACTGGAGGAAAGTCAAGTAGGGTTCAGCCTAACCCATATGCTGCAAGGCGAAGTGGTACAACAGCGTATTCCGGGAATGTTATACGCAGACGACATTGTTCTTTTAGCTGATAACCAGACCGATATGCAACGGCTAATAAATATTAGTGGCCAGGAAGCCACCTACCTAGGGTAACGACTTCGGGTTAAATTTTAGTGCAGAAAAATCGGGAATAATGTTTTCAATGACGCTACCACTGACGCAGTGTCTATTCAGCAAGGCGAATTAACCAGAGCGAATGAATATAAATATCTGGGAGTATGGATAAACGAAGGGGATAACGACTTAAGAACTCACGAGGAGCAACATAAGGGTAAGGGAAAGCGAAACGCAGCTATAATGAAGCATACAGCTCTGTGGGGGTATAACAAATTTGAAGTAGTGAGAGGAATGTGGAAAGGAGTAATGGTTCCGGGCCTCTCATTTGCGAATGCTGTACTCTGCTTAAAATCAGACGTTCTATCAGGCCTTGAAGTGAACCAGAGAACGGTAGGACAATTGGCCTTAGGCGCGCATGGGAATACAACCAACGGATCAGTGCAGGGAGATATGGGCCGGGCGTCGTTTGAAGTACAGAGTAGAGAGAAGCAGTACAGAGAAGCACAGAGTAAAATATGTTCTGAGAAGAGGTTGAGAGCAATGGATCAACGAAGGAGGGCAACTAAGGTTTTTAGGTACCTATATTTGAAAAGCGTGGACACGCAGTGGTTACGGAAGACCAGAAGGCTAACAATGAAATACGGAAAGGACTCTGGAGAATCCAAAACAGCTAAGGTAACCAAAAAAGAGGCAAGGCAGATTGAAACAAATAAATGGAGAGAAAAAATGGAAGCTAAAACGTCGTTAGAGATGTACAGGTCTGAGAAATTGAACATCAGGAAGAAAAATTTCAACGATAATTCCCTGGGCAGTTCTTTGCTTTTTGAGGCTTGAGCAGGTTGCTTGCGAAGAAAGAGCTTTGTGGGGAAGTATTAACAAAATGATGGGGTCTGCGTCGTCTGCAGAAAAGAAACAGAAACTATGCGTCAAATAGTGTTAGAATGTGAGGGTATCCATCGAAATTTACATGAGGGAAATATTCGGCTTCAGAAGCCCTGGGATTGAAGGGTAGCACAGAGGAAGATAACTTAAAATGCTCTCAGGGCGACAAAAAGGAGATTAGAATGCTAGTGGACGAAAAGCAGACAGGGGAATATTGCCTAGATGAGTTATCACCTGTAACAGAGAAAAAAAAGTATTTTGTGTCTAAGAAGTTTTTTGTGCCTGCCCTAAGCCGCGCTAGTATTAAACCAAGAGTATAAAACATAGGTATATTTGTCTATTTTGGTAAGATGACATGTCATCACCCTGATACAAAGGGGAAACCAATAGAAATCACCATCATCATCAGTACATGGGTTGTGAGAATGTGCAATGCAAGTACTACGTAATCAGCCATTGCGCGGTGTCACAACGAGGATAGCATTTCTGAGTCAAAGCATAATGATGGCATCGTGATTTTTCCAGTTTGCTAACTTCAACACACCCATTCCTGTTTGAGGTGCACTGTGGCACAGCAAACTGCCCGAGTTTTTTAAAGTGCATATGTTTGTGCCAGTTGGGTATCTCAAATTACGGTGCTTCGGTGGGGCACAACGCTGCAGTGTTAGCGCTGTTGAGTAAAATCGTTTCCTTTACGCGGTTCTTATTTCCGCCGAAATATCCTCATATCTAAACATTAGGTACGTCTCAATGGAGGCGGTGAAAGAGGCACAGAATTCACGCCAACCAATAAGAGTTCATGAATGGCAGGCTTTTCATATTCTTTTCTTACGATACGCGTACAAAAACCCAGCAAAACCCCTACTGAAATAAAGTCTCATCGGCCCATTGCACAACTAAGGTGCGTAGGGAGCTGAGGGATAAAATGGTCTTTGTTTGCCTAGATTGGAACCTGATAAACCTGAACGTGTATCCCACACAGATGACTGGATTCCGGCAGCTTCGAAGCAGCATTGACAACATGCTTCTCCTTGAAGCCCCCCCCCCCCCTTCCCCCCCAAAGAGTGCGAAAGCCCATGGGCTTTCACAGTGTCGCAACTCTCTAGCAGTGTTAATTGATACAAGAGCAGCCCTTGACTGTGTGGCACGCCAGGCGATAAGATCTGCAGTTGAATCTGCAGGCATCGGAGGTGTATAATTGGATATCCGATTACTTCTCCGACAGATCTGTCTTTATGTCCGCGAAGGATGGCGAAACAACCTCTCACAATGTCACGCGAGGTGTGCCCCAGGATGGTATTTTAAGCCCAACCCAATTTAATATTATCCTCATTGGAATTGAGAAGTGCGTGCCCCACACTATTGAAATGTCGCTCTCATCAACGGTGGGAACCTGGGTTCCATTAACGCGTAGAACAATTTGGCCCAGGTTAAGCCACAAAACAACGTCGACGAACACATAAGTTGCTTCTTTGCGCTCTGCTTCGCAGTACTTTCTGGGGCAAGAAGCTTGTGAATGGGTGATTTTCACAGATTAACAGGCGGCACTTCAACTAGCCTCATCTTCCCGGGAAGAACTGGCCCAGGAAATACACAATATGCATACACAGGCTACCAGATTGCTTAACGACGTAGTGTTACAGTGGTTACCTGGACATTTTGGGGTGATTGGAATTTTGCTGGCCGACCAAACAGCTTGCGCGGCCCACAGCTAGTCTAGAGTCATCATCACCTGTCCCAAACTCCCACGTACAGCGTCTACTATAATTCTAGAAATTCTTAATATTATTATAGGTCATCTAATAGTTATGGTATAGCATTGTAATAAGGGGTCACAGAAGCTCTGTTTGTGGCATTTTCGTTTTTTATTCCCCCCGACAGCCTTCCAGAAATTTGTCAAACCGAGCGTCTATGAATCATTGCACGGCCACCGACGTTAACCGGAGATGTATCGAAGTCACGCGCGTCAGAGCGCTAAGTAAATAACAAAAAATAAACGGCCAGGTCTTCGTGACCATGAGGAGGTTCGATATTGGCCCAGAAGCCGCGTAGTGTTACCAGCGTCGAACCGCGCCGAACCTTCTACAACGCGAATATCCCAGACGACGGCGCTGGGCGCTTTGTGTGTTCCTTTTTTCCGCGTGAGCGCGGGTATAAAAGCAGTGCCCGAGCACAGACAAGCTAGTTGCGTTGGAATGCCGTGATTAAACGACAATTTCTGTCCGGGCGTGTATCGTCATCGGCGACCAGCGTCTCGGAAGACTCCGACGTGCTGCCAGGTCTTGAATCACCGCGTTCGTCATCAGATGGCCTGGGCCACATCGAAGCAACGCTATTGGCGGTGATCGGGAACACGGGCGGCGCTCCGAAGCGCGCCTCCGTGACGTCGGCTTGGATTCTAGCTGCTTCACTCAGGCTCGCTCTCCCTGCTGTTTCTTAGCGCTCGGTCGACGTCTGATGCTTCTCCGCACCAGAATTTGCGTGTGCGTAACTTGTTGTCATAATAATAGGCTTAAAATCGAATCCACTAGGTTAAAGTGGGAGTTAAAGTATTGTTTCCGATACTGCTACGCAAGACGTCGCCCCATTCTTTCGAAGCCGGTCCTCCGCGGAGCGCGAAGATTCGGAAATAGGCCTCAGCTTCTGTATTAAGCAATTTTTCGAACAAAGGTAATAGCCAGCTGCTAGTAAATGAACACAGCGAAAATACAAGACCAAAACTAATTGTAGTTCTTCAGGGCTGTCGCCTTTGACAGAAGGTATTACGATTCTTGCTAATCATATGTAAGGTAAAAAGTTTTGCAACATTGCCGAACGCTCGAAAGTATTGTATCACATCTCTTTACATTGTCATGACATGACAGTATTCCGACATGCCCTATGGGCTGCAAAAACTATAGGCTGAGTTCCAAATAACCCACTGTGTATAGGCCGGTTTTATACCAGGCCTCTAACCAGTATGGAGGTTTATTGAGCAAAACGAGTCACGTCTACGGTAAAGATAAAGTAACAATATGTTTGTTCAGACCTGGAGGGATATCTCGGTACATTTCCCACAGCTATGTCTTCCAAATATTCGGACCGTTATAGGAAAACTGCACTCAAGAGGAGGAGGAGTAGAAGGAGGAGGATAAAACTTTATTTAACAGTGAAATCGAGCTGCTTAGAGGGTCGGGTCCTCAGTCCTGGACAAGAGAGTAAAAGCAATTTTCTTCAATTCATAGAACGCCATCCTGCGTAGAATAGGATTTGTTCTTTGCGCCTCGAAGGGTTGGAAAAAATAAAAAGCTGTTTGGAAATATTCATCACTTTCGATTCTTGTAATATATGCAATTATTCTATTTATTGCGTTAGTTAGCGAGTACATCATGCCTTCAACACTGTAACCATGTTATCAGTGTTCGGGTTAAGCGTCAGGTGATTATGATAACAATGGTTACGATAGAAATTCGGAGCCTAAAAGCCGCCTTCGAGTACTCTGGACAACGTTGTCTGGGGCGCAATCGCGGTGGCGTAGCACAAACGTTATCATTGTATTTGCATGGGAATGAAAAACGCACGCTTCGGATATGCATTTTCTTGCACGCAGCCATAACAAAAGCCAATTAGTGAAGAAGGGTACGTATGCCATACAGCCTGAATAAAATATCCACACGATCTTTTTGAGCCTTCCAAACATCCCCAAACCTCCTAATAAGACGTTTGTGACGGTGCAGAAAAATAATGTGTTGGGCACAGAAAAAAAAAAGCATCAATCTCATACAAGTCAACAACGGCGAAAGAAATAGAAGACAGCCGTTTTATTTGCTGCTGTGCGATGCGCGTGTAGGGGTCCGCTGCTCTATACGTAAGATTAGACTGCTGAGTCTTCATAAGAGCATCTCAAAAATACTGCAGGGAAGCCTACGCATTTCCAGGAGGTCTGAGCGCTGATCCTTGCGAATAAGCTAGAAAGGACGAGCTACACACGATCTTCTGACCGATGATCTGAAGATTGTTCTTTTCTCTCTCCTCGTGTATTGCAAACTTGTGGGAGATGCAACATGAAATTATTTAGATGTGTCAGAAGCTGGCAAAAAGAACTGAATTACGAGAACTATGATTTTAATGCACTAAAGCAACAAAGCGGGTGAAGTCTAGCACAGACACTGCTGCCCCTCACAAGCGGACTGTAGCAGACGACAGGGGCGCGAGTCCCTAAGCCAACGTCAGAGCCAGGGGGCGCCACTCAAACATCTCACCGACAATAGGTAGCGAACTTGTCTCTTGTCTTCGGTCAGCGGGGCATCATCCGGCCGGGCCGGTGAATATCGTGGGACTTTTGTCTTACATATGCATCGAACTGTCTATGTTTTTTTTATGTTTAGTTAACTCCGTTACTTCGTAACATTCGTTGTCAAAGCTCCTTGTTTGTATCTTCTGTAACATTTAACTCTCGCACTTGTACAGTTTTTAGTTTTTAGTTACGGATCTTTAACGTTTCATTAACTCGTGGCTTAGCGTATTTTGGCTGTTGAAATATAAGTTTCTCTTTGTTGTTGTTGCAATCAGGGAGCTGCCGCCTTCATCCCGCTCTTGTCGGCAAAAGCCGCGCATCAGATCGACAACCGACTCCACGTCACCGGTGCCCTGTAGGTTCGGTGGGCTTGTTTCTTCGTCTGAGTTGACTTCCCACATCTTCTTGACAATGCATCCCTCACAAAGAAGCGGTGACAGCCCCATTCCATTCCATTCAGTGTACGTACCACTTGCGTACTCGGTGGCGCCTGTGTTTTCCGAATGCCGTATGGGATGGAAAAGCGCGAAGAAGCAATTATTCTCCGCATTAGCCTCAACGTCGCTTTCACGAACCAGATTACCTGCACAAGACGCGCGGAGTGGCTTCCCCTCACTGTTCACTTGCAGTCTTAGTGAGGACATTGAACTTGTGTAGAGCGTGCGTGCGTGCGTGCGTGCGTGCGTGTGCGTGTGCGTGTGCGTGTGCGTGTGCGTGTGCGTGTGCGCGTGTGCGCGTGTGCGCGTGTGCGCGTGTGTGTGTGTGTGTGTGTGTGTGTGTGTGTGTGTGTGTGTGTGTGCGTGCGTGCGTGCGTGCGTGCGTGCGTGCGTGCGTGCGTGCGTGCGTGCGTGTGTGTGCGTGCGTGCGTGCGTGCGTGCGTGCGTGCGTGCGTGCGTGCGTGCGCGTGTGCTTGTGTGTGTGTGTGTGTCCTCGTTTTCATACTCCACGTGCTGATGCACCGTGAAACTTAACGACGTCATCGTTCCATGCCACTGAATTGGTGTGCTGACATGGACTACATGGGTCTTGGTGTCGTTTCTCCCGACTCTGGCCTGAACCAAACTCTGCGAAAGTTTGTCTTAATTTTACGCTCGCGCTTGTGCTGTGTGTGCGTTCTTGCGTCTGTCAATTTTTGTATGTTTACCTGCGTTTGTTAGTGTTTGTGTTCTCTTTTTTGTCTTCATTTCTTTAGCTCCCTTTCGCCCCTCTCATGTCCGCGTGGAGTATAGGGACCGGGCAGCCGTTGTATGGCACCACCGTCACTTCAGCGAACAGCGCCGCCCGTGGCGAACCGCTCGTCAGTGGAATGCCGGTGGCGGTCAGCACAGCGTTATTGTGCATGGCTTGCTGTCGTTTTTCGGCGGTGCGGCTTGCAAAGCGTACATAACCACAAGGACTTTTTTCAGATAGGTAAATATTGAACGTGGATGTGACCTTTACGAGGCATGCCATGTTTTTGATTTACGCCCATACTCAGTATTTACAAATAGCAGACGACGCTCAATGCGCCAAGCTGGAAGTCAAGCTGGAAGTGAAAGTCCGTTCCTTCATGTAATTTTTTCATGCCTGCATGGAGTTTCGCGTATCGAGGAGTATACTGCAGCTAAATGCTCCCACAAAGCGGGTGTGTGCAACCGATCCAGGAATGCTGCGGCGCTGGCCTTCCTGGCATTCATTTTATTTTGGCAGTTGATGACAAAACGGCGTCGACGTCGTGCACAAGCGAAAGACAAATTTGGGGGGTGCCTTTTAAGATTTACCTCAAAACAGGAATTGTGATGGACGACGCTTCCGTAACTTCATTACCTACGGCTGAAACGTGTTTAATTTCACAGAAATGTTCTTACTACAGTCATCGGGCATCGTTGATAGAATAAATACCGCATGATAGTAGAACGTTGTTGCTTGTCGTGGAGAAGCATTGATTTATAAGAATTGCAATGGTGGCTGGGTAGTTGGTAAATGGTTTTCAAAAACCAATTCCTGCGTGGCTGAGGGACGCAAGCCAGGAGGGTGCCCGAAGCCTGTACTCGGCTTCACAACTGAATGCTGCAGTTACAAGCTGCCACCTACGCTTGAAAAATCATGCACTCCTCCGTCTAACGACGATGATGCTTTATCGCAAAGCTTTCTCGTATGGGTTTCCTTGGTTGCCTTCTGGATTTAAACTTTGACTAGTTGAGCTTCGAATTTGACCAGCACGCAGTTTGGTCTTTTGATAGCAGCGTCTTTGACTTTGAACATTTCCCATTCATTTCGCACGAAGAAAGCTTTGCGTTCAACCATCGTAATCATTAGACGAGGGGCTAGATGATTTTGCTGTTTAATTTTGAACTGACATGCACCCCTCGCCAAACCTAAACTTTTTCGAGCGTGTCGGAAATGTGTCTGTGCTGGAGGACGCGGGCTGGGGGACCCATATTTGAGGCAACTAATCGCGCGTTTTTGGTATATTCACATTACACCATTTTTTAGGTGCTCTGTAAAGAATACTTAAGCATTAAAAAACACCGGCTGACGTTAACACTGCCACATTTTTTAACTATCGGTGCCAGCCTTGATGCTACGCAGGTGGTAAAACGGGAAGGGGAGGAGGGATGGTTTGTGGCTTGGGCTGTTGGGTGGGCGAATAACTTTGGCACTTGATAAAATGACCACCACAAACGTGGGAGTTCCACTTCGGCTTTCAGGCTCCCATGCTGTCACAGTGTCGCTCACCAAAACCGAAGGCACAAAGCTCACGGTTTCAAAAAGTGTAAACTGCCGCAACGTTTCTACAGCTACACGGTATCTCATATCGTACGCAAGTGCATTTCTCTTCAAAGCACACGTATCGAGGTATCCCAGCGCTAAGGCTGGCGCGGAAACAGTAGTCATTGAAACCAGTGAAGACAATTTAAAGTGGTACAAATGAATAATAATATTCCTAATAGTTTTATTTCTACTCAGATCGCGCGGAGCCATGGGCGCAGAGCGCTGCAAAAAGTGCTCATGTCAATGTAGCCCATTCCCAACCTTAGAAGCATCCAATAAGTTTGCGTAGCCATTAGTGCATTTAAGAAGAAATGAATACTAATAATAGTAGTTTTATTCCTACTCAGAACGGGTGGAGCCAAGCGCAGATCGCTGCAAAAAGCGCTCATGCCATTGCAGCCGATACCCAACTTTAGAAGTGTCCGACAAGTTTACGTAGTCGTTACTGCATCTAAGAACCCAACAAATCTGTCTAGACTTCGTTTCATCTCACATGTCCGCTCACAACACCACCAAAACATTCAAAGCACCGAAGCAAACACGACAAAAACAACTGGAGGCTGTGTACTCCAATACACCGGCTCATTCCACTGACGAGGGGAGCGCCGAGTGGTGGCGCCACCCGTCCAGCTGCCCGGTCCCTATAGCAAACCAAGCTCTGCCAGGCTGATTCTCTTTATCGTTAAAGGCATCCCTCTTCCCTCCTCCTCTTCCTCATATGCGACGATGGCTTGGCTTGACGAAGGAACGTGTGGAGCCCTTGAGAGCGCACCTAATGGTGAAGCCACTTTTACGTGACTGCTGATTAGGTTTAGGCTTCTCATTGAGTTGAAACTTTCTCCTCGCATGAGTCGTTCCTTATCGACCGCGCTCTATGCAGATTAATACAAAGAAAAATGGATAGCGGGCTTAAACAAGATTGAAGATGTCAGTACTACTACAACGGCCTCTCACTCCACAGAAGGGAACAGAGTTCATGAACATATCAGCACATGATCACTTAAAGAGTATGCCTACTACCGATACAGCTTCTGACGTTCGGCTGGGCGATTCTGATGATAAGGACACTCTTTCGTACGGTATGTTGAGAAGTTGTAGCTTTAAGACGAAAAGATTGTGAGCCGTTCCACCGGTGAATACGGTTGTTGGGCAAGAAAGATGGGGGGCATGAGTCGAGGTGCACGTGCCGGACGACAGGGAGCACACACAACAAAACAAGGGAAAAGAAAAATGGGGAAAGGATTGGCCGCTTATCTGCTCACTTCGCTGAAATGTCGTCGAAAGACGACAGACTTCTCGCACCCTTTCACAAAAATACCCCTCTTCTCTCCGTCTCCCACATATCTCTCTTCCCGTCCAGTTTTGCTCCTCCCAAGATAAAGACGGTAAAGTTTTGCTAAAGTCAACTCGATTTTCCCGCGTACTACCCGCCGCGGTGGCTCAGTGGCTAAGGCGTTGCGCTGCTGAGCACGAGGTCGCGGGTTCGATTCCCGTCCGCGGCGGCCGCTTTTCTGAGGGAGGCGAAAAGCAAACACGCCCGTGTGTTCGAGATTTCGGCGCACGTTAAAGATCCCCAGGTGGTCAAAATTAATCCGGAGCCCTCCACTACGGCGCGCCTCATCGCCTGCGTTGCGTCGGCGCGTTAAACACTACAATCAATCAATTTTCCCGCGTACTGTTCGAGCGCCACCTGCAGGAACCTTTCATTACTGTTGGACTTCTTGTAACGCCGCCTCGGGGGCTAGTGCCGTTCGCGTACTTTTCGTATTTCTGGGTCAAACATTTTTTACCTCGCTGGCCTTGCGTCATAAACCGGCAGTGAGCATCATCAAAGCATTTTTTCAAAATGCATTTTTATTTGCTATCGCAAAAACTAAACGGCCATGTATATTAACTAAAAGAACACTGCAAATACCACTGATGTATTGATGTTTTGCCACAAGTATACGTTGTTTTCATTTTGCTTAATTATGTTGACAAGTATGAATTGCGTTTGAAGATTTAGTGGTTTGGAAATGTTTCGCCTATATAAACCTATCATTCAAGTATGTCTCTAAATTTTGTCAGGAAGGATGAATTGAGGGACAGACGACAGACAGAAAGACAGACAGACAGTCAGACAGACAGACAGACAGACAGACAGACCAAAATTGTATGGTTTAGCTAGCCTAAAAAGACGACCGTCATTAAAAGGTCACAAGAAATAAAAGAACAGAAAAAAGCACGATAAGTGCCTTCGTTAGGGCCAGGCGAGGCACTGCGCACCTGCTGCCGCGCTGGGCGTTGCCTAGCAACGGAGTCTCACCGTCCCTTTTCTTGTTGGCTCCGCATGCTTCCGCTCAAGATTCTTCGGGCACTTCAAAATCGCGGCTTCTCTGGGGACGGAAAATATAATGCTCTACCACTAAAGAACAATCACCAACGGTGAAACGCTCTATATGTGGATATATTGGTGCTAGGCTCGGACAGCGGACAGTCCGGATATACAGAGGCATCGATTGTTGCTGTTTAAAACTTTTATTGACCAGGACGGCTCTAAGCCATGGTGGGACAAAGGCGACTAGGAGAGGACGATGCAGCCGTTGGTACCCTTCGTAGAGTGAAGTGGGAGGGAGCTCACTATATTGCTTCGCCGAATTCTCCATTGTCGAATAGGGCGAGTGTTCGAATCAAAGGTTAATTGTCCGTTCTATCCCTGAGCGGTACGCTTTAGATGCCACGTGCGCATGGTTGCTCTTTCACTGCTTTATAAGAAAAAAAGCTTTTTGGGGATTGACATTTTTGGCACAATGCTTTTAGCAGTAGCCTTCCAATCTTCAGATTTCGCACAGCTGTTTTAGCAAAAATATAAGAAAAGAATTTATCCCTACTGGGAGTGGAATTCCACACGTCATTGCTTCGGAACGGGAAATCAGAACGATCCTTGTTCCTGTAGAAATGCAACTGTGAACACAAGCTTCGAGATCTGTTTGTGACTCAGCCAAGATACATTAACGAGCACAGGGGGGCTCTAACTAGAAATAAACACGCGTGTATCAAGGTAGAATAACTTTAAAGGAAAAAAAACTGATTAAGCCGAAATCTGTGAGCAGGCTTCAACTAAATTTTTGTTGACTGGTCACTTCATGGGTAGTAAAGATGTGCTACGAAAATATTAAGGAATATTCTGTCGAGGGATGAATTTATTTAATTATTAACTTATTTACTTGCTCGATATGCTCGTAATGAACTCATTAAATTGTCATTTTTAATAATTATTTATTCCATTTTTCGGTCACCTTCTGACTGTCCGCTTTTGGTCACCTTCGGACTGTTCGGTCATATCCGGACTGTCCGCTGTCCGAACCAAGCACCAATATATCCACATATAGAGCGTTTCACCGTTGGTGATTGTTCTTGAGTGGTAGAGAATTATATTTTCCGTCCCAAGAGAAGCCGCGATTTTGAAGTGTCCAAAGAATCTTGAGCGGAAGCATGCGGAGCCAACAAGAAAAGGGACGGTGAGACTCCGTTGCTAGGCGACGCCCAGCGCGGCAGCAGGTGCGCAGCTTGTGCGCAGTGCCTCGCCTGGCCCCAACGAAGGCACTTATCGTGCTTTTTTCTGTTCTTTTATTTCTTATGACCTTTTAATGACGGTCGTCTTTTTAGGCTAGCTAAACCATACAATTTCGGCCTGCCTGTCTGTCTGTCTGTCTGTCTGTCTGTCTGTCTGTCTGTCTGTCTGTCTGTCCCTCAATTTATCCTTCCTGACAAAATTTAGAGACATACTTGAATGATAGGTTTATATAGGCGAAACATTTCCGAACCACTAAATCTTGAAACGCTATTCATACTTGTAAACATAATTAAGCAAAATGAAAACAACGTATACTTATGGCAAAACATCAATACATCAGTGGTATTTGCAGTGTTCTTTCAGTTAATATACATGGCCGTTTAGTTTTTGCGAAAGCAAATAAAAAATGCAACTGGAAAAAATGCTTTGATGATGCTCACTGCCGGTTTATGACGCAAGGCCAGCGAGGTAAAAAAAAACTCCCACCTCCCCTCGCGGGAACCCCTGTGTAGATGCGACGCATAGGGGGTTCACGGTGCAGCGTTGGACAGCAGAGGAACGGCGCTGGAACGATGGAGCCGAGCGGCGCAGGCACGGCGTTTTATAGCGCGCATAACGGTGAGGGGACGCGCCGGCGCCAGTCCGCCTGCCGCGGCTATGACGCAACACAATCCAACACAATCCACTTTAATCCAATCCAATCCAAATCCAATCCAATCCAGCCAAGCCAAGCCAATCCAAGCCAATCCAATCGAATCCAATCCAATGCCCCTCGCGAGAGAGTGTTCGCTATCGGAGAGGAGAGGGGTTGAGCGGCGGAGAGCGCAGCTCGCGCGGCGAGGAGAATGGGAGAGGGGCTGACGCCAACGACGACGATGCCGACGCCGGATTCAGGGACAAGGCGGGTGAATGAGATGCCTTCGCATCTAAAATGTTTGACCCAGAAATACGAAAAGCACGCGAACGGCACTAGCCCCCGAGGCGGCATTACAAGAAGTCCAACAGTAATGAAAGGTTCCTGTAGGTGGCGCTCGAACAGTAGGCGGGAAAATTGAGTTGACTTTAGCAAAACTTTACCGTCTTTATCTTGGGAGGAGCAAAACTGGACGGGAAGAGAGAGATGTGGGAGGGGGAAAGAAGAGGGGTATTTTTGTGAAAGGGTGGGAGAAGTCTGTCGTCTTTCGACGACATTTCAGCGAAGTGAGCAGATAAGCGGCCAATCATTTCCCCATTTTTCTTTTCCCTTGTTCTGTTGTGTGTGCTCCCTGTCGTCCGGCACGTGCACCTCGACTCATGCCCCCCATCTTTCTTGCACAACAACCGTATTCACCGGTGGAACGGCTCACAATCTTTTCGTCTTAAAGCTACAACTTCTCAACATACCGTACGAAAGAGTGTCCGTAGAGAATCATCCTAATCGCCCAGCCGAACGTCAGAAGGTGTATCGGTAGTTGGCATACTCTTTAAGGGATCATGTGCTGTTATGTTCATGAACTCTGTTCCCTTCTCTGGAGTGAGAGGCCGCTGTAGTAGTACTGACCTCTTTAATCTTGTTTAAGCCCGCTATCCATTTTTCTTTGTATTAATCTGCATAGAGCGCGGTCAATAAGGAACGACTCATGCGAGGAGAAAGTTTCAACTAAATGAGAAGCCTAAACCTAATCAGCAGCCACGTAAAAGCGGCTTCACCATTAGGTGCGCTCTCAAGGGCTCCACACCTTCCTTCGTCAAGCCAAGCCATCGTCGCATATGAGGAAGAGGAGGAGGGAAGAGGGATGCCTCTAACGATAAAGAGAAGTCCAAGCTCTGCCAGAGCTTGGTTTGCTATACTCCATGCGGACATGAGAGGGGCGAAAGGGAGCTAAAGAAAGGTGGTCGATACCGACAATAAACCACCGGTTGCCAGTGGGCGTACATGGCAGAGGTCCATAGAGGTCAATGCCAACACGGTCGAAGGGTTTCGCTGGTCACGGTAACGGTTGTAAGGGACCGCTGAAGTAGCTGGAGGAGACTTGCGGCGCTGGCACGTGGCA
The DNA here is from genome assembly GCF_048455015.1 of Haemaphysalis longicornis. NCBI lineage: Eukaryota > Metazoa > Arthropoda > Arachnida > Ixodida > Ixodidae > Haemaphysalis > Haemaphysalis longicornis. The sequence goes on from NW_027526203.1 coordinate 250,557,210, forward strand.
CATGACTGGACGTACTTCCTAACGAAGTTGTACATGCCACGCCAGTAATAACGCAAACGGACCCGATGGTACGTCTTGAAGACACCCGCGTTAGCGCAGGTTGGGTCGGCGTGAAACGAAGCACAAGTGTCCGCACGGCGACGGCTCGGGATAACAAGAAGCCATTCACGTCCTTCATCGAGGTAGTTACGGCGATAAAGAAGGCCGTCACGCACTGCGAAGTGGGGAGCTTGTCTGCGAAGGGCACGGGATCCTTGGTGAGGGAACGGTCCAAAGAGGACGGAAATAATGGAAGGGATCCATGGATCCTTGCGTTGCTCAGTGCATAAATCTTCCAAGGAGAGAGCAGAAAGAACGCTGTCCTCAGTCAAAACACAGGCAACCTCAGGAGGAAGCGGCCATCGGGACAGAGCGCCAGCGTCTTGATGTTTACGGAGCGACCGATAAATGACTCGTATGTCGAACTCTTGAAGCCGCAGAGCCCATCGCCCAAGGCGCCGCATGGATCTTTTAAAGAGGACAGCCAGCAGAGCGCATGATGGTCCGTGATGACGTCGAAAGGTCGGCCGTACAAAGAGGGTCGAAACTTTCCCAGAGCCCATACAATGGCCAGACTCTCCTTTTCCGTCCCGGAGTAGTTGCATTCCGCCTTTGTCAACGTGCGACTTGCATACGCGACAACGTACTCGCTAAACCCAGGTTTCCGGTGTGCCAGAACTGCGCCGAGGCCAACTCCACTGGCGTCAGTGTGGATCTTCGTGGGAGCGCCCGGATCGAAGTGCCGAAGGATAGGCGGTGAAGTGAGGAGGCGCCGCAAGGTCGTAAATGCGCCATCGTGCGCTGGTGACCAAGCCGATAGATCACCGGCGCCGTCAGCGAGAAGCCGTGTAAGCGGGGATATGATGGACGCGAAGTTCCGTACAAAGCGGCGGAAGTAAGAGCAGAGGCCGATGAAACTCCGTAAAGCCTTCATAGTTGTCGGCTTCGGGAACTCGGCCACAGCACGCAACTTGCTCTTGTCCGGGAGTATTCCATCCTTAGACACGACGTGACCCAAAATGGTGAGCTGACGCACTGCAAAGTGGCACTTTTTAAGGTTGAGTTGTAGCTGGGCGTTGGCGATACCGGTCAGTACTTACTGGAGACGTGCAAGGTGCGTTCCAAAGTCAGGGGAAAACACAACGATATCGTCTATATAGCACAGGCACGTCTTCCACTTCAAACCTCGTAGCACACCGTCCATCATTCGCTCGAAAGTGGCAGGGGCATTACAGAGCCCGAACGGCATGACATTGAATTCAAAGAGGCCATCCGGGGTGATAAATGCCGTTTTCAAGCGATCAGCATCCGCTGCAGGCACCTGCCAGTATCCAGAGCGTAAGTCCAGATACGAAAAGAATTCAGCTCCTTGTAAGCAATCGAGGGCATCATCAATGCGTGGTAGAGGATAGACGTCCTTGCGTGTAATGGTGTTTAGGCGCCGATAGTCTACACAAAATCTAATCGAGCCGTCCTTCTTCTTTACGAGAACGACGGGGGAGGCCCATGGGCTGTTCGATGGGCGAATGATGTCCCGTTGGAGCATGTCACGTACGTGCTCATCGATCACTTGACGCTCGCTAGGAGACACCCTATACGGTCGCTGCCGCAGCGGCGCATGCGATCCAGTGTCGATGGAATGGGTGACGATAGAGGTACGGCCAAGCGAGGGTTGTGCGCAGTCGAACGACGAACGGAAACGGCACAGGAGTTTCAGAAGTTGACATTTCTGCGCCGGATCGAGAGCGTCGTCGATTGAAGCACAAAACACGTCGTTGGAAAGTTGTGTCGTCGTAGAAGGGGTAAGAGCAGCAATGTCATGATCAGGCGTATTGTCTGGGACGTCAACGACCCGAGAGGAGTCCACGGGCTTGACAATGCCAAGACATTCTCCCCGTAGCAAGGAGCACGGGCTTGCGGACGGGTTAGTAACAGTCATGCCAGTTTTGCCAGAATGAATCGACAGCACAGCAAAAGGCAGCGGTATGCATCTGCGGCGGAGGAAGACCTCGGATGGCGTGAAAATGGCAGTTGCATCCCCAAAAGAAGTGCAACAGAGCGGCACTATAACGGCGGACTGGGGAGGAATGGTCGTGTCTGCGGCTGCGAACAGTTTAGCGGCGGATGACGCAGAATTATCGTATAAGTTGTGTTCTGACACCTTGAAAACATTGCTTATGCTTTCCGGTGACGTCGAGTCGAATCCGGGACCAATGAGTAAAGCTGAAGCTGACTCGTTTGCTTCCGCATTAGAAACAATAAAAAAACTTGAAGCTGATCCCCCGTGATGTCGGCTGACCTGAAACGACTAAGTGGCGAGCAAGAAACGACTAAAAATGAGATTAAATTACTCCATGCTAAAATCGCTGCCCTCGAGGCAACACTTGCGTTGCAAAATAACGCCGAAGGATCCACTGGCAATGCTCTGCTGCAAGTTTCAGATCGGTTGACGGAAATCACGTCTAGATGCGACGATGCTGAAAATAGGCAGCGGTGGTCTAATCTTTTCTTCTTTGGAATTGAAGATAGCGAAACAGAGGAATGGGCCGAGGCTGAGGAAAAAATAATTAACTTTTGCTCTGAACGACTCGAAATAACAACAACTAGTTCACAGTGTGAACGGGTTCACAGGCTTGGCAAGTTCACCGAAGGAAAAAACAGACCAGTAATTGTAAAACTAACCTTCTTCAAAGATAAACAGCAGATTTTGTCCTCTGCACGGAAACTAAAAGGTACGACGTATTCAATCGGTGAAGATTTTTCGCCGGCGACGCGACAGGCCAGGCGCAAATTGGTGGGCTTTGCCAAAACCGAAAACAAGGCTTTCAAAGTGTCAGTTGACAGGTTGCACATTGATAAAAAAATTATGCCCACCTCCCCTCGCGGGAACCCTGGTGTGATGCGACGCTGAAGGGGGTTCCATTGTGCGTTTCCGTTGGGTCGATTACTCGAATTGTGTGAACAATCGTCGGGTAATGCGAGAGAGAGAGAGAGAGAGAGAGAGAAAGCGTAGCGCGGACGACTGTCGACTGAGAGACCGGCCGGAGCGCGGCACTCCGCTTGTATGCGCAGCGCGCCCGAACGAGAGGAGACCGCGCAGAGAGAGGGCGCTGCATGCGCACAGCGCGCTTGCGCCGCGCGCAGCGCCGCCCACCGGCGGAGTGAGAGAGCGCGCCGCACTGCGCGCGCCACAGATGTTGGGGGAGAGGGCGCGCTATCACGGCGAGAGGAGAGGGGGTGAGCGGAGGAGAGACGCAGCTGTGCGGACGCCGACAACGACGACGACGGATGCAGGACAGGGCCGCCGGCAAGATATGCTCCTCTCAGCGTCGCATCTAAACACATACGTCTATGACATCAAGGGCCCTATTCTCGACTGCACGAATTGCCGGCAATTCAGGCAATTTTCCGGAAGTCTTTTCTGATTGGCTTTCCATTTTGGTCACGTGCTTCCGGTTGACAATGCGGTTGTGTGTGCTGTCGTCATTTTGACGTTTCATGTCGTCTACGGACACCAGTTATAAAGTTTGCCTTATGTCTCGTTACTAAAGGCGCATAATTCTTGGCGGGCAATGAAAAACCAGACTAAATGCAGCGGACATGACAACGTAAGCCTGTCTTTGCTATTCAACAACAATACTGCTTGTAATACACACCCCCTCTGTGATTGGCTGAGAAGGCGTGACGTAATTTAAACAGTTGGCGGGAACGATTACGTCATGCATTGGCAACTTCAGCCTGCGTAAAAGTGACGTAATGCTACGTAACAGCTTGAAAATGGCGGCTGTTTTTGTCGCAAAATACAAGAAAAATAGGGCACAATATTGCCCCGGCTTACGGCGCCGCGAAATGTGCGGCAATTTGCAGCAGGCGCAGTTTCGCATGCGCGCTGTTAAAAGCATGTTTCCTACCGAAACAAATTATAGTTTCAACTGCTTCCAAGTCAGCAATCATGGAACATACAAATAACATGCAGTATTTTGCTTTTATGTTTGGCAATGAAATAAAAATTATTTGTTTGGGGTAACCGCAACTAAAGAGGGCAGTACAAGCCTCTCCATGACAAAGAGAACCCAATGCATGGCATTTGTCCATACTTGTCCTAGTAAGCTGTTGGGTCACATGATCGAACTCAAGAGAAAAATAACAATGAAAAGTGACTATTTAGTTTATTACAGCGCTGATCGCAGTCGAGCTTGACGAACGAGTGAATCGGCGACATAGGTGCGCTCCGCGGTTATCAGGCGTAGCGCTTCGCTGCTCTTATGTGTCATAGAAGCGATGGTCGCGGCCGTCTTTTTCTGTGATCACGCCATAAACTTGTAACATAGCAGCAGACGATGGCGTGGCGGCGGTGGCGGCAGGGAAGGTGATAACGCAACAAAGCTTGCATTGAAGCAGAGAGCCCAGCTATGTTAATAAAAGCGATTGAAATAAATAAATAGATACGGTAAAAAAATTGTGTGATGTTCTTTAGCTCGACATCCACTAGAGTGAACTAGAATATTGGAACATCCACCTTTCGCTCGCTTTTGGATCAACGTTACTCGATCGCCTTGTGGTGTTGGCTCCAAGTTTGACCTCCAGAAATGTGTTTTTCTTGTCAGCCTCAGCTACCGTCTTAATTTTTATAGTACATGCCAAGTGTTTTTATATCTTTCTTGCACAATATTTGATACCTTGGTAGCGATCTTTATGAGTGACTTGTCAAATTACACTGCATGTCGTCATAGCTATAGGTGCAGCACGTCACTGATCGCTTACGTCGTGCTTACGAAAAAAAACATGGGCGAAATGCCGGCAATTTGTGCAGTCGAGAATAGGGCCCCAACACGGACGCAGTTGTGCTATCAAGCAGATAGCTAAAGTCGAACAAGTCCTTGCAAGATCCCAATGTGACTTCACTTCATACCATTCCAACATTATCGCTGTCATCTAATATCCGTAGCCTAATGCCGAAACGGGATTTGGTCTGTTCATTTCTAGATGACAGCGACTGCGACATTCTTGCCCTTACTGAAACGTGGCTTAACCCAGATATCACCGATAATGAAATTTTTCGCGATCGTAAGAACTTTCACATATATTGAAATGACCGTAAAAATAGGCGTGGCGGAGGTGTACTTCTTGCAGTAAGAAAGACTGTGCAGTCATACGCTATCAATGTCCACTCAGATTTAGAAATGATCTGGGTAGCCTGTGTTACGAAGTTCACCACCCTACTTATCGGCAATTGCTACTGTCCCCCTGATTGCAACCATTCATTTGTAGACGACTTCCGCAGTAGCATAACCCAGGCCACCAAGTTATGTCGCACCGACGCCATCTACATTTTCGGCGACTTTAACTTTCCCGAAATAGATTGGACCCACTTGTCTTCCTCTTGCCGCAATTCCACGGAATTTATAAGCCTTGCGTTAGATTTTAACCTATTTCAAATAGTGAACCAACCCACGCGCGGTTCTATCATCCTTGACCTAATTCTTACGACAGTTCGTGAAACAGTAGGTACCGTTCTTAACATGGACGGTTTTAGCGATCACAGCCTCCTCCAAGTAACTCTTAACATTCCGCTACCTTTCTCCGGCACCCACCACAAAAAAAATTCGCGACTATAGTAAGGCCAACTAGGTACAGCCAAATTAACGTCGAACTCGAAACTTTTTACACTGACACATTCCTACCATTTTTCGACCGTCGTTCACTAAATGATAACTGGGTGCTGTACGGAGATAAACTATGTGCACTAATTAATCAGTTTGTCCCTCTCGTAAAGGTGAAAAACGATAAATCAAACCCCTGTTTACGAAATCTATCAGGCAACTTAAAAATAAAAAGAAGCGTCTATACCGCACAGCTAAACGCCATGACATGCCCTCTGCGTGGCAGGCATACAAAAACTTTATGAAAAACTACTATTCGGCCGTACAATCTGCTAAACATAAATATTACTCTGTCAACCTACCTTCCCTCTAGAAATCAAATTCTAAGAAGTTCTGGACACTTGTTTCTTCTGAACAAAATGGCCAACAAATATCCTTGCTAGATGACGACCATGTCCTCCTTTCAGATACTCATTGCACATCCGCATTTAACGCATTTTTTTTTCATCCGTTTTCACCCTGGAAGACCATTCCGACGTACCATACGTTCCCGAACTTGACATTGCATACATGGAACCAATAGAAATAACTTCCGAGGGTATTGCTCTTCTAGTTAATAACCTCAAGCTATCCTCTTCAGCCGGAATTGAGAACATCAATTCTAAAATTCTTAAAAACACCGCCTCCGTTTCTGTTAACATTTTGCATAACCTTTTCAGGCAATCTTTAGCGACAGGTCAACTCCCTTCTGACTGGAAAATTGGTAAAATAGTGCCTGTGTTTAAAGCCGGCAATAAGCATTCACCCGAAAGTTACCGTCCAATTTCTTTTACATGTATATGCTGCAAACTTCTTGAACACATAATCGCTTCACATGTTTTCCGACACTTAGAATCAAATAATTTCTTCTTTCAGAACCAACACGGATTCCGAAAGGGTTTTTATTGCGAAACACAGCTGCTAGAACTAACAACTGAGCTGCATTCCAATATGAACAATAACCTCCAGACTGACTGTATCTTTCTCGATTTTTCTAAAGCTTTCGATCGTGTAGCCCATTGCCGTCTGATTTTTAAATTATCTGCCCTCCGATTAGACTCTCTAACCCTATCTTGGCTTCGTAACTTTCTTTCACTTCGTCAGCAGTTTACTGTAATTAACGATTCCCCTCCCCCTCTTTCCCACGTAACCTCTGGCGTACCACAAGGGTGCGTCCTCGGCCCCCTATTGTTCTTAATCTATATAAATGATCTGCCAAATAACATATCATCCTGCATGCGAATTTTCGCAGATGATTGCATAATATATCGTTCTATATCATCCCCCGACGACCACTTAACTCTACAAAGCGACCTTCACCGCATTAATGACTGGTGTAACAAATGGTTAATGTCCCTGAACACGGAAAAATCTAAAATAATGTCCTTTACGCGCAAGCAAAACGTTTACACCTTCCGCTACACTATCAATAATTCCGCACTGTCACAGGCATCTTCCTATAAGTACCTTGGAGTCCATTTCACACCCAATCTCTCCTGGTCTCACCACATCACCACCATTAGCGCGAAAGCTTCCAAGTCTTTAGGATATCTACGCCGTAATTTACATAGCTGTCCCGCTCACGTCCGTCAACTAGACTATCAAACCTTTCTCCGCCCTCAGCTTGAATTTGCCGCTCCTATCTGGTCCCCTTATCAAAACTACTTAAGTAACATGCTTGAAGCGATTCAGAATAGGGCAGCCCATTTCATTTCACGCAATCATGACTATCACAGCAGCATAACGCAAATTAAACACAACCTTTCTCTTCAACCCCTGAGCACTCGTCGCGACATTTCCCTTCTTTGCCTCTTTCACCAATACGTGTACACCAACAGACCCTTCCCACTTCACCTTGATGTTCCTTCCATTACTTCACGTAGGTTGCATAATCCTCTCAGTTTCACGCGATTATACGGGGCAACCGATGCGTTCAACTCATCTGCCCTTCCTCGCGCCATACGTTTGTGGAATGGTCTTCCAGATAACATCGCATTTGTACCAGACAATAATTCCTTCCGTCAGTTGCTGCTTACTCTTTTTTCGCAATAAGGTCTTACCACTGTTCTGCACATTTTTTTTTTCTGCCATGCCCTGTATCCCCCCTGTGTATCTCCAAAAACTGTACTTGAAGACCACAGAACCAGTCGTGCCTGTTGCACAGCACGTGCTTTCTTATCTTTTTCTTTTCTTTCTTTCAGTGTCGCATTTTGTGCCCGATTATAAATGTTGCATACTGGAAATGTTTTCTTCGTATGGGCATAGGTTCTGCGTTTTCCCTGGTGCTTCTTCTATTGTGTGTTCTGCAAATTATAAACCCTCATTGGTGTGCGTCGAGTCGGTAAAGCCAGCTATCTTTGGTTGATGCCGCCTTCATATACTATAATGATTGTATTCGATTCACTTTTTCGTGTGTGCACTATGCAATCGCCTTTTCTTTTTTCTTGTTATCGTCTGCTATCTTCAACTTAAATAAATAAGTGGTGTCGTGTGGTAGAACAGAAAACTCAACTTCGGCACGCACACAGTCAATGAGAGCGTTGTGCCGAGACAAAAAGTCCCATCCCAGAATTACGTCATGAGAGCAGTTGGGAAGCACGATGAATTCAATGACGTACACGACGCCCTGGATGGAAACGCGAGCCGTACAAGCAGCCAAGGCATGAACGGGTTGAGAATCGGCGGTTCGTAAGGATAGTCCAGATAGAGGCGTCATAACTTTACGAACTTTGCGGCAGAGATCGGCTCGAATCATGGAAATTGCTGCTCCAGTATCGACCAGCGCAGCAGTCGCGACACCTTCGACTGAAACGTCAATAACATTTGCGGGAGACAGTGGAGGGCTTGGACTTTTTGACGGCGACGGAGTTCTTGCCTCCGGAACTGCGGCTGTCAGTTTTCCTCTGTGACAGGAGTGGAACGACGACGCATCGGCGAGAGCGAGCGGCGGCGCGGGGACTGAGAACGACGGTCGGTCAAAGGCTGGCGGTCGGAAGCCGGGGGTGCGTACGACGAGTCCGAAGCGGTTTGGGGCAGCGTCGGGGGGGAACCGTATGAGGGTCCGTAATATGGATAGCGGTATTCTCGTGGAGGACCGTTGGCAGGCAGTACGCGGCGACGACAGTAACGCGCGACATGTCCTGGGTAGTGACACGAAAAGCAAATCGGCCGGTTGTCCAGAGTACGCCAGGGATTCGTGTATTGATTCGGAACCCGAGCCTCAGGAAGAGGTCTTGGCGGAGCCGGGGTTCGGAACGGCGTTCTCGTCGGCGCAAGCCGTCCCGCGACTTCGGCGAAAGTAATCGGAGCAGCCACGGGAGTTTGCTGGCTAAAAGAAGGCAGCACTTCCGCGACCTGTTCTTGAACCACATGCCGAAGAGTACACTGAGGCACTGGACCCGGCTCCGAAGTAGCATTTGAAGCGGCATGGCAAAGTTGTCGAGCAACCTCTTCGCGAACGATCTCTTTTATACGGGTAGACACGGATAGATCGTCGAGGTCAACGGCTAAACTCGCAAGCGGCTCATTTTGGGTGAGTGGACGCCGAGTCAAGGCCCTCTGCTTGCGCAGCTCGTCGTAACTTTGGCAGAGACTGATGACGTCGCTAACGGTCCGCGGATCTTTGGAAAGCAGCATCTGAAATGCGTCGTCATCGATACCTTTAAGGATATGTTTTACCTTCTCAGTTTCCAACATGCTGGGGTCCACGCGCTTCCAAAGGTCTACTACATCTTCAATGTAGCTCGTGAAGTCTTCTCCAGTTTTCTGAGCCCGTACCCGTACACGCTGTTCTGCTTGAAGCTTGCGCACTTCGGGTCGGCCGAAAGCTTTCATAAACCTTTCCTTGAACTCGGCCCAGGTAGTCATCTCTCGCCGATGGTTATTGAACCAAAGTTCGGCGAGATGCGTAAAAGAGAAGCTCACGTTGTTTAATTTCATGGCGTCGTCCCACTTGTTGTGCATGCTGATGCGCTCAAAGGTAGAAGGCCAGTCTTCCACGTCACGATCGCCTATCCCGCTGAACGTAGAAGGGTCCCGCGGGCGTATGGTTCCAGGGCGGACAATCGGCGGCACCTGGCCTGCCGGAGTAGGCTGATGGACTGGTTCATGGGACATAATGGTGGGCAGCCACCGTTTGCGAAGCTCCAGGTTTTACGATGGACCCGCACACTCCACCAATTGAAAGGGGGTTTATTGGTAGCGAAGCGCAGTCATAGAAACGGGTAGTCCAGGCTATGTCGGACAGACTAGTCTTCTGCTTCTTCTGTCTCGCGGCCGCTGCTGGCGATGATTCGTGAACCAGCCATACGGGCAGGTTGCTCAGTGGTTGCACCAATTTCTCATTACAATATATATATATATATATAT